>NW_010119020.1:22021-92222 GCF_000699245.1 Pterocles gutturalis
GGGGGTGTACTGTAAATACTGCAAATGTCATGAAGAAATACAATTTTATGGATCTGCATTTCCAAACCTAAATTCATAGTATCTTAGAAATGCCAATATAGGTTTTAGAGGCTCTATCAAGTGTGCAAGGCAGACAGCATGTTAAAATTTAGTGCTTCCTCTTAAAACAAATCATGTATTCATACTTAAGATTTAGCCATGTTTCTAGTTTTGTCATTTCCTTATCACCCATCTCATTGTGAATATTTAATAGCAGAAGGTACTGCAGGGTTGTAGAGGTCAGTGGTGGTACGATGAGCAGGAGGCAGTGGACAGTGCTCATTTCCAGTGGAGCACCAGTTGTATCCTTCACCAGATCATCAATTTCGTAGAATCATAGAACGGTTTGGGTTGGAAAGGACCTTAAAGATCATCAAGTTCCAACCCCCCTGCTATGGGCAGGGACACCTTCCACTAGACCAGGTTGCTCAAAGCCTCATCCAACCTGGTCTTGAACACCTCCAGAGATGGGGCATCCACAGCTTCCCTGGGCAACCTGTTCCAGTGTCTAACCACCCTCAAATCCACCCAATTTGTGGTGGATGCCTTTCCTTTTACATTGTTTTCATAGGATCAAAAGTTCTGCTTAAGCATGGGAAAGTTTGCAGGACACCAAATACACAGGGAGCATGACCACAGTCAATTCTTGAGTTCTAGTTTCGAGAAGGACTTATCTGTGGTTACCTGCATAAGTGTAAGGCCTTTTCTGAATTTTCGTCAGTTATAAGAGTAAGAAAAGCAACTTAAATGAAAAAGTAACTTTCTTTGCTAGTCATTCAGTTATGAGAGTAAGAAAAGCAACTCAAATGAAAAAGTAACTTTCTTTGCTAGTCACGACCAGAATTTTTACCAGCATCCTGAGGGACATGCATGTTTAATTTGCTTTCCAACTCAAGAGGTCAAGAAGCTTTTACTGGATTGCCAATATTGGTAGTCAGATGAAGGTTATCTTAGTTTTTCAGAAATTTTTTACAAGAACAGAAGTTACTATATCAGCAGATTATTGTGCTTTTTGGTGGACAGGCTTGTACATTATGAAGCATGATGGTAGGTAGTGCTGGAGGCACATGTGCAATACGAGGGTATGAGGATATTGTAGCTATGCATCTGTATTATTTGTACTGTGTGTTTTGGTGCTGGTGGGCATGGTCCTTTAAAAAAACTGTAGCAATTAAAATTAAAATTAAAAGCATTTAAAGGAAGGAAAAGAGATCAGATTTTCCTTTGCTGAATGCATGCCAGGACTTTAAAGTTCAAAATGTTGTAGTAGTCAAACACATAAAATATGTTCCTCGTGTCTGGATGCAAAACGTGTCATTTCCTACATGCTCAGAACTCAATTCTTAAAATGCCATGAGAAAAGGTAATCTCTGCAAAAATTGTTCCGTTTATGAGTCATATCCTGGCATTCTGGCTGAAGATTCAGAGACTCCTGTCCTTGCTGAGGCCCAATTCATCCTTTTCTACCCAAATCCAGATGATCATCAATGAAACTCCTAGTCTAGGTAAGACCATAGATTTGATATATAGAAACACTGGAGGCACTGGAACAGGTTGCCCAGAGAAGCTGTGGATGCCCCATCCCTGGAGGTGTTCAAGGCCAGGCTGGATGAGGCTTTGAGCAACCTGGTCTAGTGGAGGGTGTCCCTGTCCATAGCAGGGGGGTTGGAACTCGATCTTTAAGGTCCTTTCCAACCCAAACCATTCTGTGATTCTGTGAAACTGAAGCTTGACAGATTCTGATTAGAAATAATAAATATACAATATTGTTAATTGTGAAGTCTGCCCACAGTGTTGATGGTCTCGCTGTCCTTTGAAATCTTTAAATCAAATTAGTATTTCCCTTTCTAAAGGAAATTTTGATCTCAGGTGCAAGCCATGTTACTGAGGCGGGACTCACTGAGTGATGTTCTGTGATTGCATAAGGCAAAAGGCTGATGAGATGATAACATGAGTCCCTTCCATCCATAAAATGTGGCAGGATCCTGTGAAAACCCATCTCAAGCTCCAGCCTGCAGTATTGCAGGTGAGAAGACAAGAGCTAGGAGGACTGGAGAACTGTTGCTGCACATTTGCCCTGTTCTTACACTCTTCTATGTCATCTACTGCTCCATCAGTGGGACTTTGTTCTGGCCTGTGGCAAACATTTACGTTCCTAGTATCTCCTGAATAGCACTGAAGGGCTGCCTGGCTAATATTTACTTTTTCTTGATCCTGCTCGGACAGGGTTGCAGAGCCCTTGGAGGTGATGGTGTAGTGGGGGCAGCTGATCTGCCCTTGCCGAACAGACACATGGGAGCCTGGACTTTGAAAGCCCCTCCCTGCAATTCCACCAGTATTTATTCATGTGGATTTCAGTTAGTAGTAATTGGTTTTGTTGATTTGGGGCTTTTTTTCTGGTAGAGGGTAAGTGCAAAGTGATTGATATCTGGGAAAGGAAATCAGGATTTGGCAGTGGAGCAACATTCCATTGTCTTGACATGAAATGACAAATAACTTGCCTCTAAATCTGTGTCTTGGGAAATGAAAGTGTAAAGCAGTGAAAGTCATTTGGAGGTCATTGAGATGCAAAGGGTGTCCTGCTCGCCAGCTCTGAGTTGCTCAGCTCTCTGTGACAGCTTTGAGAAATCTTTCAGGCGGCTGGGGAAGTGTGTACCCAGAGCCTGGCTCTTTCTCTCTCCCACCTCCTTTTGGAAGTGTTCTCACAGAGTTTGCAAACACCACCTGAAAACACTGGTTGTTGTGGCAGTGATTCTATACGCAAATGCAAACAGCAACTTCTCAGAAACAATGCCTGGAGTTTTCGCTCTGCGAGTGACACTAGGGTAGATGTCATGTCAAAACCAACCCAGACCCCACTCTTCTGGAAGCCTCATCCTTGGCAAGGCTGCTCAGCACTTACTCTTCTCACTCCTAGGTTTCAAAAGGCTTGACTTGCATGCCCAGTTGCAGCACTGGTCTCTTCAAGGTCAGCGCCCACCCCACACCTAAGCAGAGTCTTAGCTGTGTGGCTTTCCCCATGGTGCGGGGCTCTCAGATCAGCCTGAGGAACCTGGCACCCAACGGTGCTCCTTGAGCCCAGGTTCGCTCAAGCCATCTAACACCTCCATGCCACGAAACTCCTTGGAAGTTTAATAGCAATTCACAAAATGGTGATTTGCAGCTCCTTCTGAAGGCTAAGGAGATGCAAGGGACCTCCATGAGAGCTGGCAGAGTGTGAATGGCCGTTGGCTCACCATAAGGCCCCCGGGACTGTGCTGGAAGGCTGTGCTGGGGCTGTGCAGCACAGCTTGGCAGGGCTTCTGCAGAGCCAGCGGAGTCATTGAAATGGCGCCTCAGGAATTTGTTGCGAGTGCTTTGAAGTGCAGTGTTATCTCTGTTTAATCACACAGTAAATCTACAGTAGCTCGCTGATTTGCAGTAGCTTTTCAGGTATTTTGCATCTGTCTGTGGAGTGAGGGGGAGCAGCGCTTTGCAATTACCTGACCACATAGGGGTCTGTGTGTACCAGCAGACCCTTGCAAAGCTCCAGCCATAGCAGGGGTAGCCCATAGAGCATTGTGGGATTCCTGGATTTTATAGACCCATCTGTGTCCCCATCACCCACACTAAGCAGTGGTTTGCTTGGCAAGGTGTCACCAGGGATAAGTCCAAGGAGAAGGAGTAAGTTGCTATGAATAAGTGACATGTGCTATTTCTAGGTATTTCTTGGACTCTGACAGCAATAACATTTGTACCCTGGATGCAAAATTAAGTCTTATAACATACAAGATTTATAAAAAGACAAAAATACTTGAGAGTGGTTCTTCAGCAGGTAGACAGAGACAAATGGCAAAGGGAGAAGGTTTGCTGAACTGTGAGAGGAGAGCATGTGAAGGAGAACAATGTGCTTCATGTGCTCTCCTCTCCCCGTTCTCCAAGGACTCTGTAAGAGCATCCTCGGTGGTGGAAGGGAGAAAGGCAGTAAAATAGTCAGGAAAAGGGTTCAGGGGGCAGGAGAGGGCAGGGAGAAGGCGCACCAGCCACTGGGGCAGATCAGAGGGGAGGAGAGGAATGCAGAGGGCGGACGAGGGGACCTGCAGCAGCAGAGCACCATGGTGAGTGGTGTCTCCCACACGGAAAGCTGGATGTTGTCTTGAGGAGTGGGCATGGTCTTTTGGCAACCAAAACAGGTCCTTCTTGCTGTGTCACTGATGCAGCATCAAAGAGCTAAGAAGCATCTGGGAATACAAATTTGAGGATAAAATTCTTCCCATCAGCATGATAGCAGCCTTTGCCAAAATTAGTCAAATCCAAGCATATACCCTTTGCAGGAGCTGCATGATATTTGTGAAGATACTGTTCATGCTCTGTGGAGGCAAGGTGCACTTCTGGATGCCGTGTGTGCGTAACCATGACTTTTCACAGCCTCGCCATGCCATTGCCTCATGGTGGGACAGAAGGGCTGCTCCCTGTCTTTGTCGTACCACCAAAAGAGCAGCAGCAATTCAGACAGTGTCGCTTATGCTTGTCAGGTCTCATAGCTGTGCCGGAAGCTTCCTGCTTTGAATATCAAAGTTTAGCCTCTGGATGCAGCAGCCATGAAGGAGATTACAAATCAGGCCAGTAAAACTCGCTTAACTTTGTGGCCCAGCCTGGATCCTGAGATCGGTGTTTCAGGGAGTTTGTCTAGGAAAGGAAACTGGTCTGGTGGCTTTTCAGGATTTGCATTTTTGACTCACTGATGGGAAGACTTTTGGTTTTCCTTTTCACTGTTGCTGTCTCTCATGTTTCTCTACAGACTCGAGCCAAGTTTGTTTAAAGAAATGCCATTAAGGTATTCAGGGAATAAAGGGGGTACATACATCAAAGGAGTGAGGGGTTTATGTGAAATGATTTGTCCTGCCTTTCCCTGGTGACTAATCAGGCTGTGTAAAAGATTCTCAGCTCTTCACATCACCTTGTTTTAAAGGTGTTTTGGAAAGCCGTAGGGGTAAACTTTAAAAAGTGGAGATTAACATTAATGGTTTCTCTTAATCTGGCCTAATTTGGAGTTTCCCAATTGATCAGAATGGTCTGCAAGTCCACGCCATGGCACTAAGCTTCTCAGACATTTCCTAACCTTTCCCCCTGGGACTGCAAGCATGATGCTTTCCCAGTTTGTTTTTTCCTGTTTATTTATTTATTTTCTTTGTGGGGGGCTGGGCTCCAGCCGCTTGCCCAGGGAGACCGCTGCCACCGCAGGCCCTTAATGAGCTTTTTGACCAGTGAAGCAGCACAGCATTGCCTGGGAATCAGAGGTTGTTTCTCCCTTCCCCATGTTAGATAGCAGAGCAGGGGCCGGCGGGTTAACGAAGGAGCTGGGGCAGCTGGCGGGCTGCCTAATGAGCACCAGGGAGCCGGCGAGGGGAGAGCCTGGCGGCAGGTGGAGGCTCAGCCGAAAAGACCCGATGCCAGTTGCTCCATTTTTTGCCATTATTACTGTAGCTGGAAGCGTTGGGAAGCAAAGAGCCCCAAAGGGTATGAACATGAGGCATTTTCCTCTTAACGCTTTGGGGGGCTGTGGGGTCTGAACCAGCACATTAACAATGCAGAGGAGTGCTTTTTTTGTATTAAAAATAACTAGGAAACAGATTCTTTTTAACCTTTAACCACTCCAAACAGTCAATAAATCATTAGCTACTGATTAACAAAAACAGAAGGGTAACTTATTGTCCTGCAAGCAAACTCTTGGAAGCACTGAAAGGCTGGCACTGACTTCAGGATAGCTTTTCTTTTTACACATTTGCACTTATTAAAAAGACAAACAAGTCAAGCTCTGCATATTAAGCCATGCTACACAAAGCATTTTGCTAAAAGGCCAACTTTCTAAAATAGGTATCTTTTTTGATGTGTACAGTGAGCTGAGAAAATGCAGTATTTATGATATGCAACGTTATATCTGTCCTCCAAGAAAACAGGTCTCCTCATGCCAAGAATAAAGAGGTGGGTTGTGTCTCGTTTGCAGGGGTTCCCAGTTCGTGTTCTCGAAGTCTTGGCCATACTTAGTGTACTGCTGAATCGTCTCCTCAGCTCCTTAAAAAGGCTCAATGGAGTGGCTAAAGCAGGCGGAAGTCCTTGTGACTGAGATTTGGGCAGGAGAGCACAGCTTTCAGTTTGAGTTCAGGGAGTATCTGTGAAGTTGGAATACTCTCCCGTGGCTAACCAAAACGACTCTCCCTTTTTCCATCTATGCAAAAAGTCAAGTGGCAATATTTCATCTATGAATGGAAGCTGGAAAAAGGTGTTTCTGGTGGAGGAAATGCTTGTGGGACCTTTGGAAAAGCCCTGTTATCTTGCAGATTAACTAGTACAAGGCTGAGATCCAGAAATCTGAGTGTCATCACTGCTGCTGATTGACTAAACAAACATTTGCACTTTGTAGTATTGCTATTACCTGGACAGTGTCTAGTCTGGTTGGATTTAAAATAAGTCTTCTGAAGACTGCACTATTTGCTTAAACCTCACCAACAATTTTGCATTGTGGCTTTTGATGCAGTAGTATTTATGTGGTATTTATAATGTACAAATGAAGGAGTTAAGTATTTAAGACAAGACTTTCATTGTCCATTAATCTGTGTGTCTTTTCCGTTCACTGTGCATCATTAGCCCATCTGTGTCTTTAATAAGTAACTGTGTGGGCTCTTGCAGTTTAAATATTTACTTTAAAATAATAAAGGATCCAAATGAAACTGCGATACATGAGAATATCTGTCTCTGATGTTTTAAGTGGAATGAGAGTAGGTTTGTACAGTAGATTTGCAAACTATAAACAGATGTGTTTTGATGACCTTCTCTCCTTTACCTGGTCTCCATTTATAAAGTGCAAGTTCACAGATTAAGCTTCTCAGTATTTTACATGCACCTGGGAGAATCTACATGTGTTTCTTTCTGTTGAAGTTGTGGAGAGAAGTCAAGACAGTTAATAAAAATCAAATTTGTCATCAGTAGTAAAATACTTTTGCAGTGGCATTCTCTCACTCCACTGTCAACTGCAACCTGAGAAAGACACTGCAGGTGCCCAAAGGGAGATACACGCACCTTTGCGCCTTGAGACGGTCACTCCTCCAGGTCACTACTGAGGACAGTAAATGAGTCTCACTCCTAGCTCTGCTGTGATCAGAAAGGGAATGGCAATTTTCAGAAGACATCCTAGGAGACTGTAATTCGTGCAGTTGCAGTCTGCCTGTGACTCTGTCTGGGCAAAGGAGAATGTCGTGGGTTAGATATGAGATTTGAGATTGTCCACCCATACATTGGAACTAGCCTCCTTCATGAAAACTCGAAGAGGCAAAGTTAAGTTTCATGACACTCTGTACAATTTCATGTATTAATTGCCATTATTTGAGGAAGATAAATAAGTTTCATCTTGTTTCACAGTTAGAGAGAAGGATAGGTGGCTTCTGCTCTCACATATGTGTCCTGAGTCAGAGCTGCTTCTTTCTCTTCTCCAAGTGACTTTGTTTTGCCTTTTCCTTTGAGTCCAGAATGAATCCACTCTATTCATAGTTTGTTTAAGGGAGACTGAGTTCTCTCTCTGGCACTGTTTGGTACCTCTTCTTGCTACTCGCTTTTACAGCATGTGGTCTTTGAAGTTTGAATTCCAACCTCCTTCTGGACGAGCACTAAGGAAAAAGGCAGCCTTTAAGGTTAGGCAGCACAAGGTAAATTTTCAGCCCCATGAGCAGGAACTCAGTTACATGACTTGCATTGCCATTAATGGGGGTCATGCTGGTAAATTCCTGTACACCACATTGAACATTTACTCATGAGTGCAGAACTGGCACAGCTAATGAAACTTGCCTTTCGGGTAGCATGGTGTTTCAGGAGATGAGTCTGACAGGCAGAAAGGACTCCTAAGTAACCAGATGAAAGTCTAGCTTTTAACTCCTTGAACATATGTCCAGAAAATAATAGTCTGAGTTAATGCTGGTTAGTGTTATCTGTTCCTGCTGTTAGGGTTTGGTCTTGCTCCAGTAGGATTCCACAGAAGCAAAGATGATGCCTGTAGTGTAAATATGTGTGCGGTCATTTGGTGGTGGCAATTTGCTTTCTTGTGTATTTCCCAAGTACTACTTACTGTTACTTATTTTCTTTCAAATGTAGGCCAGCACTCTTGCCAACACCAGCTTCTATAATCACAAACAAGGTATTTTTTATAATTTTCACCCCTGCTACTTTCCCCAAGATGACCCCTTCTATGGCTGAGCATCACCTGGTGATTTCCAGCTTACATTACTCCTGGGCATCTTATCCCCATTTGTTCTTGTACTATATCCATTGCAGTGATAGATAGCATCTTCTCATTTCCAAAACTCTTCCTTAGCCTTTGCTAGGAGAACACAGCAAGTCTTTCTTGTCTGTTTGGTAAGGTAAGCTTCCCATTGCCCTGGCTGCAGTTCTGTGCATCTGCACTAGTTGGAAATTATTTTTAATAAATGAAATAAAAATTGTCCACAATATTCTATCCTGTTCAGTGTAATAAAATTTCCTTCATACCTGTCTGCACAACGGCCCACTGTTGTATCGCCTTTTTTACATTTTAATCACACCATGGTTCATAATTGGTTTGTAGTCAATGAATACACTTAATTTTTTATCATTTTTCTTCATATATAGGTGATGATCTTTCTGTGTGCAATAGAAATACTTGTCATTAGATCCCAAGTTTCATGTTCTGTGATTAATTCTCTTTCTAGGACTCACCTATCCAAAGTGATTCTTTTTTTTAATGCATGATACTCTAAACATCCTTTGTGTTACCAGCAAACTATATTTAGTATTAATTAAAATATTGAATTAATAAAATCAATTTCATGACTCAATTCTGAAGGAACTCCTAACTTAGGCTCCTTCTGCTCCAATCTTTTATTTATTTCACATTATTTCAGTTATAAAGTATTCCCTATGCTAGGTGCTGAGAAGATGAGTAGTGTAGTATTTGCCACATATAAGAGAAAAAAGAGCCCATGTCACATTAAATCACTCAGAGAATCTCTCTTTCCTTTCCCAGCAACATATTCCTCCATTTTGGGAAAAGTTTGTTCTGTCAAATGGGCCTTTTAACGTGTTCAGAAAATCACTATATGTTTGGGCTAAGTATGGATTGAACTGCCAATAGGTCTCTTTTCATTCACTACAATATTCCATGTCTTCTTCATGAACTTATGGCTGTGTGTGGCCATCGGAGCCAAAGAGGGGCCGCAGGTCTGCACTGCAACAACCAGTCGACATCTAGAAAAGCATTTTGCAATTTTTGTGTTAAATAAAAGTAGGAGGAAGAAAAATCAATTTGCTTCTGCAGATAGTTGACTGTGAAGGGGCAGCTGCAAACTGCTGAGTCTCATCAGGTTGCAATCTTGATTAACATTGGGCAGATCCCCCCTGCTGCGAGAATAAATACCCTGCCTTTGTCAAGGCTCCCATGTAAGAAACAATAGGTTATTTCAGTGAAGCACAAGAACCTAAATGTTAATCGAATCATTCCTCCAAATGAATAGAAGTAGCACTCAGAATGTAAACATTTTAATTTTGGAAGGGAAGGTCTGTCTGTTGGTTAATTTTCTGTCTATTTTTTCATTTACTTTGAAAAGCCACTCAATGACATTGCCGTCATTACATACAATAACATTTTCAGCCCTGCAAATATGTATGTTTCCTGTCTTTCCAAGCTAGGCAGTGGCAAACTCCACTTAAATCTGCCTTAATATCACTCAAGAGAGGTCAAAACCTTATACTGGGTAACTGCCAAACTGTGTGATCACATTAGTTCTTGGTAGAGGAAATGGAAAATACTTTCCAACTGGAATTAACACCAGGAAACATCTTTTAAAAATGTTTTTTATACATTGGTTTAACTGCACTTGGAAATAAAGCTGTATCTCTTTATGCATGATGAAAATTACTTTAGGTATTTTAACAAATTTATGTTTGTACAAGCAAGACAGAAAGAATAGGCATTTATCCCCTTACTGCTTCCTTGTTTGCTGTACAAAGAAGGGATTTCAGTGCACAGTTGAGCAATATGTGTTTTTAAAGCGAGTGTAGAGCAAACTACAGTATGATGCCCAGCCATCTGCCATTTTCATATGGTTGCAACTATTGTTGATCAACACATCGTAAAAGTATCTCTTGGCTTTCAGTTGTGCCGCGTGTCTGGTCAAATCCTGGTGACTTCATGCCTGTGGGCTGTCTCTTTGCCCATAGAGGAATGGCAGCAGAGCCAGGGGAGTTGAGCTCCTTGCTTCTCTTGTACCCATAAAGTTCTCAGAGATCATGCACTAGTGGTAGATTAGGACTCTGTAGCTCTCTACAAACACTAAACATGGAAAATGGTTTTCTTACACACTTTGCTAATTCTTTACTCGGGCTGATAGCTGCTGTTTATACGTGTGCCCTTTTTTAACAGTCATTCCTCCACTTCACTGGAGGAATCAGTCTCTTGAGTTTCTGCATAGCAGGTATCATCTCCTGTCAGTCACACTGGGGTACATCTCATCAGCTGGGAAATCAGTGTAGGTGAAAGGTATGTTTAGTTTGGTGGTTGGGGTTGGATTCCCGGTGGTTCCATAGGCTTTCCTGTCTGTCAGGATCACTGAATTTCCTCAGTTTTTGGTAGTTACTGAAGTGGGTGAACAGCACCTGTCAGCAAGGTGATTAGCAGAGCGAGCCAATAACTGGAGGTGTGAAGCTGAGTGTGATAATTCCAGTTTTGTGGCCCGCATTCACCAGGGGGACATTGTGATGGGGTGGGCAGGAGTTTCCTGCTGCCTGGGTGAATCCAGAGATGAGGGCAAGCCGGAGCATTTACTGCCACTCTAAAACACACTTTCTTCCCATCTTCCATACACCACCCATGGTGTCAGTCTGTGTGCCTGGACCAAAGCGGCTGCATGAGAAAGCTCAGATCCATTCATTATTTTTTGATTGTGCAGCTCCACAGGTCACCAGTCTCTGTTCTCCCATGACTAGAAACTGGTAGCTTCTCCGCCACCTCAGCAATGGGCAGTGGTTTTCCATGCCCTCCGTCTTGTAGCTGGAACAAGCAGTCTTCATCTAAGCTCCCTTCCAGTCATCAGACAACCTTTCACTACAGCCTTTGTAGGAACCTGCCCTCAGTTTGTGGTGGCCCTGACAGAGTACCACCATCAGAAAAAAAATTGTTTTAAGCTTTTAGCCTCACTTGTGATATTACATTGTTTTATGGTTTTGTGTCTTTGGGCAGAAACAATGTTAAAATTCAACTGACTTAATTCACTTGAGGTGAAGAGTTGCAGAATGAGCAGAATTCATTAGTTGCCTGTGCAGAAGTAAGAAAACACCTCTTTGAAGTGGTTTGGGCCAAAGTGGTTGAGCAGTGAAAAAGCCCAAAGCCACTTCTGACACTGAGTGTGTGTGGACCCTCTTTGAAGTCATCCGTTGGGGTTTTTTCTTGCCTCAATGTCATAAGTCAACTTAACTTCTGCTATTTTGTTTGCATTTCCTATTTTAGTCCCCTTTGAGGGGTAGGATGAAGTATGCTGTTGACCTGGCTGAACCAGCATTTAAATCCTGTGTGTATGTAGTATTGTATGACATGTGCCATGTATTTCTTGAAGCCCAACATTGGGCGATTAGGAATTCCTCATGGGCCTTCAGGAGAGAAGGTGGCGGTGGTGACCGTGGACGACTGTGACACAGCAGTGGCTGTGCGCTTTGGAAGCCTCATTGGAAACTACACCTGTGCTGCCCAAGGGACTCAGACCGGCTCAAAGAAGTAAGGATTCCCTATATGTGCCTTTTCAAGTCGTTCTCCCAGGGGAGACTCAATAGAATGTGGTGAACCATGAAGCAGATCAAGTGAGAAAAGCAGATATGATTTAACAAGAAAAAGTGACAAGGTTTAGATTAGTAGATGGAATTTGTTGGAGGGTGGAGTGCACAGAGTTTTGTGTAGATACAGACCAAATTACTGAATTTGTATAGATGTGCCCAAATTACTTGTATGATGAAAAAAAAAAAAAAGACCTGGAGGTCAGTGTGGATGGCCCCCAAATAACATCTACTCAATATGAAAATGTAGAAAGAAGGGCAAATAAAATATTAGACTTTATTAATGAAGGGGATGGCTGAAGAGCTTGTTACTTCCATCATTTAAGTTAAGAGTCCTATCTTAAAAGGAGATAGAAATAAAGGAGGCACAGAAAAGGCCATTGAAAAAATTATTAGGTTTTAAAAAAAAACTTCCCTGTGAGGAAAGACCAAAAAGATTAGTACCATTGAGTTTAAAGAGGAGGTGGACAGCAAGCAACATAGTGGGGATATAAAATAATGAGTGACAACATAAAGACCATTGAGATGCACATACTGCTCTAAAATCCTGAGAGAAAGAGGGACCTAAAAACTAGGGCTAATTCAAACTGACCAAGTGATATACTTTTCACACATTGCAGAGTCACTCAGTGGAAGCTGCCTCCACCAAATGTTGTTAAGACTAAGATCTTCAGATGATTTTAAAAGGGTTGGCACTGTATAATAGATAAGTCTTTATATCAAAATCTATAGCATCTCAGCCCTTGTGCTGAGGAGCATAAGGCAGCCCCTGGGTGACGGGAGTCAGAAAGTGTCCTGTAGCTTCACGTTTTTCCATAATTTTAATTTTCTTCTTCACATTGGCCACTGTTAGGGAGAGGTCATTGGATTCTCTATGTGTATGACAGCTCCTTCCAGTGTTTCTGGAAGGTCTGATGACAAACTCTGGAAGTGCTGATGTAGCAGAGGGAAGTGCATGGCAGCATGGGTGAACTAAACAGCTCAAATGTGCTTATAGAAGCAGGAAGATAAGGAACAAAATGAAACAAACTATATGCAAGAAATGATCAGCCTTTCTTTGTTTTTTCAGATCTTTGGACCTAACTGGCCCTCTCCTCCTTGGCGGTGTCCCAAACTTGCCTGAAGATTTCCCGGTGCACAACAGACAGTTTATTGGCTGCATGAGGAACCTCTCTATCGACAGCAAGCCGATCGACATGGCTAGTTTCATCGCCAATAACGGCACTCTGCCAGGTATGAGGG
Organism: Pterocles gutturalis; assembly: GCF_000699245.1. Classification (NCBI taxonomy): domain Eukaryota; kingdom Metazoa; phylum Chordata; class Aves; order Pterocliformes; family Pteroclidae; genus Pterocles; species Pterocles gutturalis. The sequence continues at coordinate 35,132 of NW_010119020.1, forward strand.
ACTGCTGCCTCAAAAGTCAACACAAGAAATCTCTCAGCTGTAGCTGTGTGTGTAACAGGGCTTAACATGTTGAAGAGGACAGCACAGGGAGGAACCCCAGGAAGCGACAGGGGACAGAGGGCTCTGAACTGGCCCCCATCCCTCTGTTAGCACTGCTGAGGGCAAAGCATTTGCCCTAGGCCATGATACAGAGTCTCAAGGTGCTGCTGGGCATTGCACTGCCACCGCATCACTGACATGGCTGCAGCCAGACCTGCTCAGCACACTTTGTTTGTTTGAGCAAGGTGCAGTCCATGCCCAGGCCAGGGATGCACACAGTAGCCCGTGGCACAGAGCACACTTAGAGGATTAAGCATCATGGAGAAAAGGACCAGGCTTAGATCTTCTGCATTGCTGTGAGTTTCACCCAGGAATTTACTCCTAAATGAACGTTTTGTTTTTTTTTTTTTTTATTTACCTTTAAATGTCACTTTGCTCTGAAAGATGGTGGGATTAGTTACATGAAAAAGACAACGTTTTTAATGACTTTTTCATAAATTATGTTTGCTCTGTAAATCAAAATCTGCAGTCATTCAAATCTGAAACCTGTTTCATGAAGCAGCCTGCTGGAGTTTCTGATTTGGTTTCCAGTCCCTGGATCCCTCATCAGGGTTAGTTCTGGTGTACAAAATGTTCTCATCATGATAAAACTGGCTCTTACATGCAAGAGTGGCAAGTCCCTTCCTTCCACCCTGCTGAAGATCTGTATAAGAGCTAAATCATAGTTCATACGTTGCATTGTTCATGGATTAAGAAGGGAGTCGAAGCATAAGCTTCAAATTGCTATTTTGTCTTTGGAGACCTTTTTTAACAGTTATGTCTCTAATATTAGCTAAACACAAGTATTTATCTTATGGAAATATACATCAGGAGGGGCATGAAGTGTTTTCTTTAGGATGGATTTTTTTTTCCTCACTTGGAAACGTCTTTCCACATAGTTTAAAACAATGACATATAGTAGTGTTACTCCACTGTGTAACACTGCATATTGGCTTTCCCTGATTCATGTTTCCGTTAGATGACAGTAAGTCACAGCACCAGTCGACCTGCCTGTCTCCAGCAGTGGATGCCAGGGGAAGAGTATAAAAACAGGACAAGTATGCAGTGATATTTCCCCAAATTTTTCTCTTAGATCCTAGAGATTTACAGCTCAGTGACTGTATTTAGTAGCCTTTGATAGATTTGTCTTTATGAATTTGACACTTGGCTCAGCTCACATAAACTTTTGCCATCCATATTTTGCTTCACTGACTTCAAGGGTATTGAAAAAACCCAAATCTATAGTGGTCATGTCTTCTTCTTACGTAAAAACTCGGATAGAATCATTCAGAGTCTTTTTCTTGTTAAAACCATGCAAAGTAGGTATTCTCCTGAATTTCAGGCTGTGCAGCACAGAGGAACTATTGTGAAACCGACTGGTGCCAGAATGGAGGCACATGCATCAACAAGTGGAACACGTACATCTGCGAGTGCCCAGTACGCTATGGAGGAAAAAACTGCGAGCAAGGTAAGATGCGAAGACCTCTTCATGCGTAGTCATGTGTGCACGTTTCGTTACCCATCATTAACATCTCATAGCATGTATGTCAAACTGTGATGCTTAAGGGATAGGTAACAGAAGATTGCAAGTAAGACTGAAAAACACCCATTATCTGTTTGAAATAATTGGAGAGATCGCCTATATAGTAAATATGACAGCTGGCATACTGTCACGAATAACAACAGCTTTCATTGATTTACTTACATAAGCAAAGTAGTTCCACAGAACTTGTCAGTATTTAGGAATTTCTTCATAGTAAAAATGCCTGATCCTAAGCCCCTTTAAATCAGTGGACAGAATTCTGTTGATTTTATTGGGCTTTTGACTCAAACCAGGAATGAATGTGCAGTTTTAATCACCACTTTCTTGGCAAGAAGGCAGTCTCTACTGAGTACAAGCACTTCAAGTTTTACTGGGTTTTCCTTGATTAAACACAGTATACATATATGTGTAAAATCTCATTAATAAAGGATGAGGAAGGTGCAGCAGGTGTGTTTTATAGGGCGTGAAGAACTTGAAGTTAGTTTCTTCCCAAGGAACCAAGGAGTCACCTGCATGAGGGGTTCCGTGGGGTCAGTGCAACAGCGGGCTGCCTGCTGTAAGGTGGCACCTCCGTGTCTGGGGAGGATTGCTCGTTTGGAGTCTTCCTGGAGGCTTTCAGTGAAGAAAACGTGCTTAAACTAGGCATGGCTTTCCTAGAAACAGAAGGCAAATTTCTGGCCTCTGTTGCAGATGTGATAGGTCTTCATTTCCATTAGACTCCAGTGACACTTAGCCCAGAATAGTTTGTAGTGTGATCAAGGATTTTGTTCTTTTGATGTATGTACCCCAAATCAGACATTCTTGATTACTGTCAGCAGGGGTGGACCCTGGAACAGCAGGTCTCCAAGCTGAGGCACACACACCGCAGTGATTTGTAAACCACTGTAGCAGCCCAGATCTGGGTGGTGGCAACTGCTTTCCCCTTGCCTGAGAAGCAGCAGCATAGGAGGAGACACAGTTAAGTTTCTAGCTCGGAAATAAGGGTCTGCCAGGTGAGGGACAGGGGAAAGGAATGCTGGAGGCCTCTTCCTATGTTCCACCTCACACAGAGCCCAGAGCTGCTATTACTGCCCCTAGTGAGGTATCTGCTTTCTATAGCAGCTCCTCAAATATTTGGAGCTCTCCAGGTCTGTATGAAGATCTAATTTTTCCTTGTGTCTGGCATTTTCTTCATGATAGGCTGGTCTCTGTGGTACAAACACACGCTGATGTCTCCTGAGAGAGTGCCGGGGCCAGCTCTGGTGTGACCTGTACTGGGGTGAATGGGGAGTAGTGCTATCACATGCAAAAACTATCCTTCCCTCTGTCTTTGTCTTAGTTTTGAAATGGCATTTCAAAATTTGATCAAATGTGTGTTTTATTCATTGTTTTCTTATCCCAAACTCAACACTAAATCATGAAGTTTGGGATTTAGAAAATCACCTCAGAACTGCTGTGTAACCATCATTGGAAACTCATTTTAAATTCAAATAATACAGATGACAACAATCACAGTATCACTGTCCCCCGCCCCAAGTGGTCTCCTCTGCCTACAGTGGTGTGAAAAAGGCCCCTTTGTCATTCGGTAACCCCCCTTCTTACTGATGCCTCAATTTGTAGGGGTTTTTTATAGTTCGAGGGTGGCAGGCTGCTTGCTTCTTTGATGACGTTTGTGGGGCAAAGTGTCCCTAAGGAAAAATTGGAAGCCAAGAAAGAAATTAATTTTTCTGAAATGTGACAAGAGATTTCAGGAGCCTGAAGTTAAAGTCAGGAAAAATCACTAATATACAACACTCCTGGCTTTCACGTTGCTTATCTGAGTGCTCAAGTATGATTCTAACAGCATTAGCTATTATTAGGAAACTATTTTTTCAGAAAGTTTTAGCTAGAATATTTGCATTCTTATGTAGGAGTGATTGGCTGATGCATTTCTTCAATCCCTTTGGCGGTGCTGGATCTACTTCAGGTCCACAGACAGCAATGGCTTTGGCAGGTTGAGAATTCCACTTTTTCAACTGCCCACTCTTCAGAAGCTCTGGGATCTGGTCTGCACTAGTGAGACTGGGGTGGTTTACCTTCACTACCCTCCTCCTAGGACCTGCTGACTCACCTTCTGGCAGCTCTTATCTCCCTCTGCTGACATATAGAAGGGAGACAAATTAGGGAAAAATTAGTTTCACCTTTGCTGTAGTTTAATGCTTTTTAAAATTGGGATATTGGAATGCTCCAAAGAAGATCTAGCAGCTGTGCCCAACTCACTCTTGGCTAGCTAATGTCACACCACAGGTTTACACCAAAACATAAGCTGTCACATGTCCTACAACCAAACTGCAGGTGACATCCCAGTGTTGGCAATGGGTTTCCCCAGGCCCTCTGTCTCCACCGTGAATACCCCTCACGTCTTCCTGATGGCCTTCTGAATGCAGGAGTCTCTTAAACGTGCGTGTAGATACACAGGCAGCACTTCAAAGTAGCAAACCCTGAGAAAGCAATTAGTTTGCATCTCTGTATCAACAATGGCAAGGAGATGCTGTGCTTGGAAACATGTATGCTCGCCTCTGTGGTGACAGGTGGTCAGGTCCCATCTGGGTACATCAGATGTGGCCACCAGCCCCTCCATGGAGACCTCTGGTCCCAGGCATGGGGAAGGGCTGGGGGGAGGAGGAAGGTCAGAGGGGACTAATGGATGGGGATTCTGTTTCACTAGCAAGGGAAGGTGCACCCTGGCCTGGAGGAAGGGAGGGGAGCTGGGAGGAGGTGTGGGAAGGGAATGGTATTTGCAAGCACCGATCACCACGTGAGAAAAGGAAGAAGGTGGCTAATTGCCATGCCAGTCCAGTTCTCCCAGGAGCTGAGCTGAAATGCTTGCAAACAGCATTCACAGCCTCCAGCAGGTGGGAAGCCTGCAAGGTTTGCATCCTGGCCTCTCCAGAGGCAGGCAGACTTAAAAATTTCAGCAACAGTCTAGAAAACCGCTAGCAAAGAATTTGGAGGTTGAGGTGGTTGTGAAGGTCAGCAGAGTAGAGGAGGAGGGAGACAGCTCACACTTTTGCACGCATGGAGCAGAAGGAGGAAATGATCGTGCTCAACATTGATGTCCTGGTTACTTTTACATTGGTGTCGTGCAGTGTGGGCTGGTGAATCATGCCCTGGCCCAGAGAGCTGGAGCTCAAGCACTGAATTCAAGTTTTAAGCAAGCTGGGGACATCCATGTGTGGTGGCAAACTGATTTAAATTGCTGTCTGGGTTTCAAGAGCAGGCTCCGCTTCAGTTGTTCCACCATATGCCCCCACTAGCATTTGTGGAGGACTGAGTGTGACCGTGAAGGGGAGGTCACAGCCTGGAGCAGGAGGGAGAGGGGCTGCCCTTTGGTGCTGCCAGCAAAAAACCCCAGGGTGGGATGGTCAGGTAAACACACCTTAGAGAAGGGCAAGTCAATTTGTACCTCTGGCTTGGCCAGTGGTAGTCCACTAGTCACTAACATCTTTTTTCTCACAAATAGGGAGCTGAAGGGCTTGCAGCCAGCACTTCGCTCCAACCCCTGTGCTCTCCTACGTAGAGCCTTTCCCTTTACAGAGACCAGCAAGGCAGAGATATCAGAATTTGGGGTTTGGTGTTTATTTCCTCAAAAAAAATGCAAATTCATATCAACCTGACGCCATCTTCTGCAATGATGTCATTCCTCTACCTTTTTTTTAAGGACTTGCCATTTTAAAGTAACATGTACATAGTTGTGTATACATGGTCTCTCTTACTACAAGAACATCCAGAAGAGTCAGCAGATACTGTAGTGTGGAGCAGAAGAGGAAGGAGACCCCTGTCATCTCACTGACCATCCACATGGGCTCAGTGCATGACAAGATACAAGGCTGGGTGCCAATCCATGGTGGTTGTACCCAGTCTCTAAGGCCTGCTTCCACTTGCAAAAAGCTGCCATGAACTTTACTAGCGTGCCTGTGAGGGAGGATGTTAGGCAGGGGCTGACTGCAGATCCCCCTACAAGGTGCCACACATGGTGGAGGTGACGTATGAGGTGCTGCAAATAGCAGAGTTCCCACAGCTTGGTTTGTGCTTCTAGTCAGTGAGATAAACTAATCCATGGCACTGTAGCTCTTGTTACCTGAGGTAACTGCTTTAAAACTCTAAAGGGTGGGTATTCCCATATTTTCCATCAGCAAAGTGCTTTCCATTGAAGGCTGTCATCAGTGTCTCCCTGTAGGAGCTGTATTGGTACAATGTTAGGGAGGAGGACAACTCTTCAGCTGTCATCTCAGGATATTTAAGGAAGATGATTTAGGCAATTCCACATGAGCTTTCACCCTGTGAAAAGGCTGCATAGCTGAGACAGCTGAATAATCTGATCCTGGAGTATTTATAATTAATTAAGATTTCCTGGTGCCTCCCAGCCTTTTCCTCTGTATTTGATCTGTTAATTAGAAGCAGGTAATCAAGGATATGTTGAGAACATCTGCAGCAAGCGTTGCCCTCATACTTCCTGCTCTGTCCACCCACTCATCAGCAGAACTGTATCAGTAGAGATCCTGAGCTTACCTTTCCAGGAACATCTCTCCCCTGCGTAATGCCATAGCAGTGTAGGGTTGCTGCCTTTGAGTGCAGGCATTGAGACAAGGTACATACCCCACGACAAGAGCAGGTTGTGAATTCACAGTATTATCAGCTGCTTCATAGTAGCTCGTCTAGATTGGCTCTTACTCTATAGTAGATTAAAGAGGGACTAGCTACCTTGCACCATCACCATGGCATAGCGTCATTTCTCCTCTTAACCTTTGTCTTGAAGGATACCAACCATTTCTCTCCTGTCTTTTGATTTACAGCAATGCCTTCTCCTCAGCGTTTCAGTGGTGAAAGCATTATCATTTGGAGTGACCTTGACATCACCATCTCTGTGCCATGGTACATTGGGCTGATGTTCAGAACCCGGAAAGTCAATGGCATGTTAATGCAAGCCAATGCTGGGCCTACATCCAAGATCAACATTCAGGTAAAAATGTGGCTGCCTTTGGTTAGAAAATAATTAAGAAATTCTCCCTCATCCCCGTCAGTGGATATGGCCATGTGAACTACACAGCTTCATCCACCCAGCTAAATTCACATCAATAAATAAAATGATTTCTTCAGCCTTTTACCAAAATCAAAAGCTCAATGATCAAAAGATCACTGTAAAATTCAGATTCATTGGTGTAAGCTAAGTCTAAGGTAGTGTTGTGCATAAATATAGATGCAAAAATATGTCTCTTGATTGTTTTGGGGTTTTTTGTTTTTGTTTTGTTTTTGCTACGTTAGGGTCTTAATGTCTGAAGTTATGTGAGGAGATATTGCAAGCGTTCCCTCCTTTACTGTTCTGTCTTTTTTCTCTTTTGAGTTGTCTTGGGAAATGTTATTATCTTGCCCTCTACCCCCCTCCTGCATCAAATATAAAAACTTAGCAAAAAACAGACAGGAGATATTTTTTTCAACAGATACTGAACAACTACGTGCAGTTTGAAGTGTACAGTGGCCTGAGCCAAGTTGCTAGTTTGAAGATGAGCCAGTCACGAGTCAGTGATGGGGAATGGCATCATTTATTAATAGAGCTGAAGAGTGCTAAAGAGGGTAAAGACATCAAGTACCTCGCTGTCATGTCCTTGGACTATGGGATGTACCAGGTAAGGCAGTGTCATAATTTTGCCACTAAGCACTACAGAAATATTTTTAAGGAGAAAGTAGGTTAAAGGATTATGGACAAATACTTATGCTGTGAGCCATGTTCTGCAGAGATTTGTGCCCAGTTAAGTTATATTAATTCATTAAGCCTAATGATAAGATATCTTCCGAACAAGTCTGTAAAAAGCCATATTCAGATCCTCACTGCTTTGATATTTGTTCTGCAATTTACAGTCAGCTACTGCTTGACTCCATCACTACAGAAAGTAGGCTGTCTGTGTCACAGAGGATGACAATGCTTCTTACTGACTGTCCTCTTCCTCAACAGAGCACTGTGCAGATTGGAAATCAACTACCTGGACTGAAAATGAAAAGCATCATTGTGGGAGGTGTCTCTGGAGACCAGGTCTCTGTTCAAAAAATTTTATGGCTGTATGCAGGTATGAAATGAAAAGTGTAGCAGCAAACTTCAAAATTTTAAGAAAATACCCACTTGAAAATGCGAGATTTTCTTTTCCATCCTTGCCCGAATATTTGTGATTTCTCCTTCAAAATATCTAAGAATCAAAATATTACAATCCACCTACTTTCCCAGGTACAAATCTGGTCTCAGAGGGGAACAGCATTTGAAAAAAATCTGGGTTTGGCTCATCAGGTGATGTTTCTTTAAAATGTAGCCTCATGGATTAATGGAGGTAGTGAAACAAATAATACTGTATTCTGAATTAAGTCTCTAAATTAAAAAGAATTGTCTTTTGTCACCAGGGAGTAAGAATGGGAGAGACGTCTACAAATACAGCTACACTCAACATGAAACAGGCTATCAAGATCAATGTGAAGGAGGGTTGTGAAGTGGATAACCCCTGTGATTCCAACCCGTGTCCCCAGCACAGTTACTGCAGCGACGACTGGGACAGCTACTCCTGCATCTGTGACCCAGGTAACCCAGTGACCATCCTATGCACTCATCCAGGAGGTGAATCACATCTTCATGTGATCATCTGAAGAGCAGTGGCAGCAGCTGCAGGATGCTTTTAAAATGCTCAGCTTCTGATTCTTCCTCTTCCAATCAGTAATTTCTTTCTCTGTCTCTGTTGCAACCTTGAAACTGCAGTCATGGACTAAAGATCATTTGTTATAGGCAACGTACCAACCAAACAGAAAGACAGTTTCTGGTCCAAAGGGCTCTTTCTGTGCACCTCTCCTTTTCTTTTTGACATTTTTTTTTCTCTTTCTTTCCCAGCCTTTTCTGCTGTTGGCTTTCAGTCTCACACCCTACATCCTAATCGAGATACTTTGAATGTTTTCTCTGGTTTGGTGCATGTAGCCAGCACATGCTGTCAGCACCCAGCACAGTCACCTCCCATACACACAGAGAGAGAATACAGAACTATTTGTAACACATGCCCTGAATATAAAACTGGGAACCAAAGGCACAAGGGTGCCTCAAGCATGTTAACAGACTGTTGAAAAGAACAGCCCACTATCTTTTTTGCTGAGAGGGAAAAGAGTACCTTCTTCCTGACAGTATCTCAGGGGAGAATCTACTGATTATTGAAGATGTGTTATTAGTGTATAAGCTTAAAATAGATGGTCTTTTGGAGACATGCAAATCGTAAATTACAATGGTTGCTGTAATTTTATGACCTTGTCTCCCCAGGGTACTTTGGAAGAGACTGTGTTGATGTATGTAACTTGAACCCATGTGAGCATGTCTCCACGTGTGTGCACAAACCAAGTTCATCCCATGGCTACACCTGTGAATGTGGACAAAGCTACTATGGACAGTACTGTGAGAGCAAGTGAGAGAATTATTTTTGTTCTTAATTTCTTGATCCTTCCAGGTACTTCTTCTCCTAGTCCAGCAGTCCTCCCACTTCCTTTTCTGCTTTGGTTAGCATTCCTGTTACAGTTTGACTGTTCATAGTAGATGGTGTTTGCAGACTGCCTGCCTTTTGACACTCCTGAGCCATCTTCCCAGAAACCAGGCAAACTTCCATATACTCAGGGGGCAAATTTATTCAGCAGCAACTCAGGGGCTAGACCAATTGCGCTTTGTTAACACAGCACTGCATCTGGCTTGTACCTTGTGGTGGGCTTGGCCTGAGTTTGCTCTGTGCCTCTCCTTCAGCTTTCCCAGCACACACACAGTGATGCACTCGGTTGGGTGATAGAATGGCTTTGCAGTGTGGGTCCAGCCCCTGGGCTGGCAAAAAGCCATCTCTTCTGGCCAGTCTGGGAGGCATATGTCCTTTTGCTGTGTGGTGGAAACATGCTGATTCCCTTGTCACCAGCTTTCTGGTCTCAGATAAGCATTCAGCAACTGGCCTCCTTTTTTCCCAGTGACGGCACTTTGATTTACTGTAAGATGGGCCATTCATGATGTGCAAATGAAGTGCATTTATCTGCCCATGTAGGAATAGCTCATGTGATGTTTCCTTCCCTTTGAAAACTGTGAGCTTCTTCCTCTACCTTTTGTTGTGTGGGCTTGCAAATGTTGGCCATGCTGTTGCCAGATTAATCTTTCATTCCTCTGGATTAGCGACATAGAGATGTTTTCCCTTGTCATTATCTGCTGACATCACGTCAAGTGCAGCATTGTGGTTTTTCATGTTTTAAAGTATGGAAGTACAACAATGGCAATTACCATAAACAAAATTCAGCATGGTCTTTGAAACAAACAGCTTTCCTTTCCTAAAATGAGTAGCAGGGAGGGGATTCCTTGTGCATTATGCTGATCACAGACTCAGCATTGTAGTCCTTCACGCTATTGCTTGATGAAGACTTCCAGCTAGCAGAGACACCGGTTGCTGGCCCAGCCTCTTCCCAGAGCTCTCCTGGCCAGCACTAGTGTTGAGGCATCTGTGGAACAAGCCTGGTCAGAAGATCACCCAGAGGAAGCAAAACCAGCGAAAACAAGAGTTATTCTTCAGCAGGGGTAGCTTTTGAGTTGCTGCACACTCATAGTCTGAAGCATAGTCTTTGATTCATACTCGAGATCGAAGCTGCCACCCTTCCCTCTTACACATACCCAACCACATGTGTCCTCCCCTGTTGCAGAACAGGGATTTTCAGACCCTGTGATGAGCTGTCTGAGAAAGCCAGGTTGGCTGAAAGTAGTGACTTTTCTTTATAGCGTGAGCTTGCAGCCAGCATTGCACCTGGTGTCCCTGCAGGTTGGACAAGCATTGCTGCCCATGGCAGGGCCGGGACAGGAACCCATGGGGATGGCGGGTGGGATATGAAGTGCTGGGGAGCTGTACCCTGAGGCTGTTTGTGGCAGTAGGTAAACCCGGGCATGGTTTCAGCACTGTCTGCAGTTGCCTGTTCTGCTGAAGTGCTGGCACAGCCCAACACAGGCTGTCCAGCCTGCCCCAGCCAGTGCTTTCCCCAGCAGGGATCTGGGGCTGGTGGGACTGGGATGATTTCCCCTAGGCAGCGTGGGCCCTGTCGCCCTCTCCCAGAGGAAGGAGCACTGTATTTGCTCATACAGATGTATACTCCTTATAAAGAGGAGCTGGTCTTGTGTTGTGTTTTAACCCCAGCCGACAATAAGACCCACACAGCTGATCGCTCACTCACCCCAGGAGGGATGAGGGAGAGAATCAGAAAGGTAAAAGTGAGAAACTCATGGGTTGAGATAAAAACAGTCTAATCAGGAAAGCAAAAGTTGCACACAAGCAAAGCAACATAAAGAATTCATTCACTCCTTCCCATCAGCAGGCAGGTGTTCAGCCATCTCCAGGAAAGCAGGGCTTCATCACGCCTAATGGTTACTTGAGAAGACAAATGCTGTCACTCCGAACGTTCCCCCTTTCCTTCTTCTTCTCCCAGCTTTATATGCTGAACATGACATCATATGGTATGGAATATCCCTTTGGTCAGCTGGGGTCAGCTGTCCCAGCTGTGTCCCCTCCCAGCATCTTGCTCGCCTCCATCTTACTTGCTGGTGGGGTGGTGTGAGGAGCAGAAAAGACCTTTATCTGTGTAAGCACTGTTCAGCAATAACTCAAACATCCCCGTGTTATCAACACTGATTTTAGCACAAATCCAAAACATAGCCCTATACTATCTCCATATGGGGAAAATTAACTCTATCCCAGCCAAAACCAGCACATCTTGAAAGCATTTAGAGAACCATCCCCCCTATGGTTTTGTAGCACTGATAATGTTTATTTTCTTTTATTATAGTGTATATATATTTTTATAGGCATTGATTGTTGGCTGCTGCAGTGAGATACATTGCACTCTATAAGCTGACGGAGTTGAGTGCAGATTTGGCCCAAAGCTCTTTTTTCCCACCTTTTAAGAGGAAGCTTAAAATAGCTTTCTTTCAATGTGGTTTTCTTCTACAGGATCGACCTGCCTTGTCCCAGAGGCTGGTGGGGAAATCCCATCTGTGGCCCATGTAATTGTGAGACTAGTAAAGGGTTTGATTCTGATTGCAATAAGACCAATGGAGAATGCCGCTGTAAGGTAAGCAAAAGAAACCAGTCTTAAGTCAGAATTTCTTTCGTTTAAAAAGTAACTGTACCACTAACAACTACAACAAGTGAGTATCTGAGACAAAGTACACACAGTTGTGCTTTGTATCATATATATACGTGCACAGTGTAGTTAATCTTTACCTAAAACATTTTGCTGGCACCGCCCTTCACAAAATCATACTGTGCAGCTCTTATCTTATTTGCATTTGGAAAGCAAAACTGAGAGGATGAAAGCCTGGCTGTGATCTCTCTGAAGTGCAGCCTGGTTTATCGGGGGAGATCAGACCTGGGCGCAGAGAAGTGCTGGTGGCGTTTTGTGTAGCACAAGTGAGTAATGGCCGTGAAACAGCTCAGGCCAGCTGAATGAAGCTCTCCCTTGTGCAATGGCCAGCAAAAGGCTTAGGAACTGGAGACAGGTAGATAATATGAGAGGCTACATGCTTTCCTCAGTGACAACTCTGTCGAGTTGAAGAGGAATTTGTGTGGACAGGAAGGGACAGATGGGGGATGGCAGGAGGGGAGGTGCCTGCCTCCTAAAGGTTTTACAAAGGAATTCTCACAATAGGTTTTACAATAGCCTTGAATGACATCAGAGGAGCTGTGCCTTTGCAGACAGGCAGCAGCGAATCTGGCCTGCTACGCCTTTCCCAAATGCCAGCAGGACGCTCAGCAACTGTTGCATTAAATCAAGTCAGTAGGGTGCCAGCACCATGTTCTTGTGTAGTCGCGTAACGGCTCAGATCAAAAGCATTTACAGATGCAATTTGAATATGTGATCATTGGTTGCTCTCCACCTTGTACATGAAACATAAATGGACAGTGCAAGAAGTTTCCTTACTGGCTTGTTCATGACATACAGGAGTGGAATTCCAAAGTAGAGAAAACTGCAAATCTTCCAAGAGTACATTTGCTGGGCACTGGCAGCAAGGAGGAGTAAGTGGGCCCTCTGCCCCCATTGCAAATGGTGGTCTTAACCCTGGGTCTCTGTGGCACAGGGCAGCCCAGCCACCCCTCTGGTGCTCAGCTCTGCCTCTCCACATTGACTGGGCTAACGTAGCACACTTACCACAGCTGTTACGTTTTCTGTTAATATCATCATTATCCTGTGCTTTGCAAAATTAGCCCTTTTATGATGCACAGGCTCCTAGAGTAGGATTTCAGAAACACAAGCAATTTGGAATATAAGTCAAATACCTCATGTCTATCATTTTGGTTTTTTGTAGGCAAATTACTACAGGCCCCAGAGCAGTGACACCTGCTACCCCTGCGACTGCTTCCCCTCTGGCTCCCACACACGTGCCTGCGACATGGAGACAGGACAGTGTCCTTGCAAACCTGGCGTCATAGGGCGGCAGTGCAACCGCTGCGACAACCCCTTCGCTGAGGTTACTACGAAGGGCTGTGAAGGTACCTCCTGCCCAGCAAGTGCTGCTGATCAGCTGGGCTGTAGTTGCAGGATCAGAGCCACTAGCAGCAGGGAGATGGGGGGTGCACAGCAGTGGCCATGCGGCTGCGCCCTGGGGCACATGTGAGCCCAAAGGAGTGCCTTCAGCAGGGGCGATGGGAGCTGCAGCAGCCTAAACATGCAACCCTCTTCCTAAGTCTGTGCCAAAAGAAAAAAGCTGGTATTTCTTTATTTTTCATTAAATGGAAATATAGCAAGCTTAGCTGGGGAGAGCAAAACACTAATCCCAATTTTACTTGAAACCTGAGTTCATCTCCCAGTGCAGCATTGTATTGCTATGCCGCAGCTAAAAAGGTGGGCAAGAACCCTCACGCCTTCTGCCCGCAGAAGCTTTGCTGTGCACCTAGTGCCCTCTGCCTTTCTTCCCCTTCTTGCCCGCCCTGTCTTTCCTCTCACACACCCACCCTCCTCCTGTGGTCAGCACAAAGCTGCAGCAGCAGCCATCTCACCACAGTGTGTGGGTGAAATGAAGGGGAAACGTTTTCCCACAATAAAGGAGCAGGCAGAGATAGGCAGAGCCAAAATCCAGAGCCCCATAATCATCCTGAGCTTTCCTCTGCCTGTACCTGTCTGCCTGCACTGGTGGATAAGGAGCAGCTGATGGGTTACAGCTTGGAAGGCACTGCAGAGGGCTGGTATCCTGATGGGGCTTGTGAATTACAGGAAGGTCCTTTAGGCAGGTTGAAGTATCTCCTGTTGTGATTTTTATCTTGTCAGAAAAATTGCATAATTTCTTTTTCTGTTTTCAGTAATTTATAATGGCTGTCCCAAAGCTTTCGAGGCTGGTATTTGGTGGCCACAGACCAAGTTTGGCCAGCCAGCTGCAGTGCCATGTCCTAAGGGATCAGTGGGTAAGTTCCCTGGGTAGAACATTAACTATTTTATCTACATGCCTGTTTGAGGGGGGAAAAAAAGAGAAAAAAAATATGTACGTAGGGAATGGCATTAATTCAGTTGGTCTAGAGATTACAGCATAGCACATGCATACCACAAGCAGAAAAGTTTAGCTAGCTAAAACTCAAGAACGGCTAAAATACATTTTAGTAGCAAAAAATAAATACAAAGGTGCAGCAGATAAATACATATAAAGAACAGAAATTCTATATCTGTATTTTCAAAAAAGCACTGTCCAATTTTCTATTTATCAAGCAATTCTTACACATGTAACTTCTAGTTTCTAGCAACTTGTACGTGTCCTTTAGTGATACAGCTCCTTTGGGCAAAAATAAAATGAGGAAAATCATTTACATGATGATTGCTTTACTAGCATTGCAGGCTAATAAAGCTAAGAGTTACAACAGAACTTGTGTTTTTCCATCCAGTGTCTTTTGTCTAACCCATCAGTCAGACGGCTGAAAAATGCATTTTATGAAGCATGTGAGCTGTGTTGTTTTGTACAGCAGGCAAATGACAACCTGCTTTTTCACGCATGTCCCTGAAAATGTTTATCAGATTTTTGAAAACGGAGTTCACAATCTTTTCCAGAAGTTCACAGTCTTTTCATTTTCTGTGTGAAATGAAACCTCTGACTCATTTCGGCACCTGGTAATTCTCTACTGTGAGTGCTCCTCAGGCTCAATGAGTTATAAATGGTTATATGACTTCCCCAAATATTACTGGGGGGAGGTCACTGCCTGTAGGTGTGCAGAAGATTTGTGGTCAGGCAAGCTCCTGTTCTGAGGATTTTAGGAGATAGAACTGATTTTTTTTTTAAATGAAGCATATTTACATTATTAAACAGTATAAAGTTGAATTAAAATGTTTTCTCCACTTTTATTGCAATTGATCCCAGTGTTTCTTCTAGCAAATAGGCTAGCAGGCAAGGGTACTTACAGGAATTGCGCATTTTAAGTTAATTTTACAGAACGTTCAAAAAAATTAGCTTTATAATAATGAATATTCAGACGAAGAACCTGAGGCGTAATTGTATTCGTCTAATCATGGAAGAGAAATAATATAATTAGATATTGTTCAATTAATTATAATTCTTATTTAGATGTTAGTAATTAAATGGCTTAGACACATGCAATATGTTATGTGCAAGTTAACTAGCACAATGTAAATTTTGAATTGGATAACTTGCAATTCACTGTGAAGGATCCACAGCCAATAATCACATTTTAAAATTATGTGACAAATAGTACAAAATAACAGGCTAAATTAAACAGTAAGCTGCTCACAGAGCATTCACAAGTGGCAAAAGGCAATTATATATGTTGGCTGAAGTGTTTGCCACATGCAGTATGCAAAAGTGCTAGCATCTTTTGACATGAAGACAGTGTTTATCCAGAAGGTCTTCCTATATAAGCTATTGCACAGAAATCCAAGTAGGGCTATTTTTTCAGAAATATTTAGGAAGTGCAGTCTTTCTCATATTTGGTATTAATAAATTGCTGAGTTCATCTGAGAACATTAGGGCACTGAGGCTGAGAGCGGTTGGGCAAATCTTGAAGCTTGCCTAACTTTTCTCTAAAGCCCGAGGAAAAAAATTCCTGAAGATGAGTATTCTTTAACTTCTCTCAGACAGGAATCCCGGTTTGTAAAGTGAAATATGTGTGTAGCTCTAAGAAACTTTAAAATATGGAAAATCCAAAAGTCTAGGATATTTGAAATCTATTAAGATTTACCCAGCAGAATTCAGAACAATATTTACCATTAATGCTTTGTTTCCTTCAGGAAACGCAGTTCGCCATTGTAACATTGAGAAGGGCTGGCTGCCTCCTGAGCTTTTCAACTGCACCACCAACACTTTTGTGGATCTAAAAATCATGGTAAGCTGGGTTTCTCGGTTTTGCCTTTATTTTGTAAATGATCATCAATTTAGACTCCTATGTGATATCCCTGCACTCCATCTTTTCACTGAGTCCTTGAACCTCCTTGTTTCCCATCAGGACCCTTGTGCTTTTCTGGCTCTCAGTTACATTTTCCATTGAGTTGTCCTGTCAACACTTTCTCAAGACAAACACCATTTTGATCAAACAACTCCTTTGTGCCAAAAATCCCTAAATGATGGTTGTCTTTTTAACTTGAATTAAAAAAAAAAAAAACATATTTGGGTTTTTTCTTTCTTCTTGTCTCTGACTCAGAATGAAAAGTTACATCACAATGAGACCAAGCTGGATGGAGACAAAACCATACGGATCGTGAGAGTGCTGCAGAATGCCACCAAATACACACACAGCTTATATGGCAACGATGTGAGGACAGCTTACCAGATGATGATCCGAGTCCTCCGATATGAGAGCCAGCAGCAAGGGTTTGACTTGGCAGCCACGAGGGATGTGGAATTCAATGAAGTAAGATACTATATACTGTGCTGAGACTTTACAGTTCCCTTTAAAAGTTTTATGGCAATGGATAATTAAATTTGTTTTTGACCAAACTGGAGCAAATACCATGTAATTGCTCAATCTGTTTCAGAAATGAGTCGATTTTCTCTAATTTAGAATGCATGTGTGCATGCACAAATATGTGCATGTAATACAAATATTGTAGAAAGTGCTGTTACAGTAAATATCATCATAGTAACAAACAAAAGCAAAAATCCCCAAATGAAAAAAACTATAAAGTTGATGTGTTATTCCTGGATAAAATAGCTTTGTGTACCATATTCAATTTTGTTGAAAAACCTTCCTAATGTGATTGTTTTCATTTAAATGTGCAGTGAACTATGAGCCAGTTACTGACTCTGAACGTTTCTTACAGTTCAGTTTGTAAACATTTGAGTCATGTTTATTAAAGAGTTGGTACATTGAAAGACACTCCATACTGTATTGATATTTTAAGTGATGCAGGCACATACAAAAATGTGTGCCAGAGGGCTTCTGCTAGTAAGAATATTCATGAAAGACCCAGTTATTACCGAAGACCTGACAAGGTCTAGAGAACAAGCTGTAGCACCCTCCCCATCTTGGGCAGACATGCAGTTGTGGTGGAAAAATGTGAGATGTGCAGGAAGTTGGAAGTTTTCTATGGTCTGAAAATGTGAAGGTTGGATGACCCATGTCAGGCTCGTAAAGCTCTCTCTGTTCCCCTGTGTGCTGCAGGGTACTGCTGTCCACACTTGCGATACTATTTCCAAGATCCCAACCATGAAACAGCACAGACCAAGCTAAAACATCCTGCTGGACCTGTGCTAGCAGAGCCCAGAGCTTGGGCACCAGCGTAGGGATGCTGGAACAACCCTCCATGGGCCAAGACTGACATCTGTGCTGGCAAAAGGTGGTCTGTCTCCCTTTGAAGGTGTGCTACACCCAACTCATTGCTCACAGTGACGTCCTCCAGGAGGACCAGCCAGGTCAGGTAGACTTTGGGGTGAACTTGAAGACCCTGTAGAAGGCCAAGCTGAACTAGGAGAAGACCTTCCTGGGGAGGCAGGAGCAGGAGGAAGCGTGACTGAGAAAATTCCTCAGTGTCTTGAGCTGTACAGTCAACAGAGAGTGGAGAACTTCCAAAAAGTTGAACATGTTAGATGCACCAGATTTTAAGAGATTCGGTTTTTCCTTTCCTAAGGAGACACTGTGTTGACAAACTTGTACCTGCAGGCTGTGGAGTGGATTAATTCCCCCATTCAGAACTTGAGAAGGAACTTCATTTTTAGCATGTTTTGTTAAGTAAAAATAAGAACAATAAGCCAAAAAAGTGGTTTGGAAACCTCTGCTTTGATTTGTTATTCTCTGCACTTGGCACTGAAACTCATACAGATGATGTTTTCAAGAACTCCCTAAATGTTTTTCGGATAGGTCAGGGATTTGAAAACTAATCAGTAAAGCTCATGAGAAAAAGGAGGTTAAATCCTAGGCTGAGGGAGCACAAAGGGAGAAGGAATTTATTTTGTTTTATAGTCTCAGGTAGAGGCCTGAAAAACAGATAATAAAAAACCATAAATAACTTTCACAAACTCTGAGGAGGCCTGGTACCAAGTACAGCATGTGTCTCCTGCGTTCCTGGAGAACCATGTAGTGCTTCTCGCCCTAAATAAGGGTAGTGATACTGGCAGCCTCGTTTATCTCGGATACAAGCTGGCAACTTCAGACAATACTTAGAGAAGACAGCATCTTCCCCGGCTGCTTCTGAATGAAGGATTCCGTGTATCCAAATGTTTGGATATTGGATATTTTAGAGCTTGAGGTGATTAATTCCTACCGTCATTTATGCGAATTTTACCTTAGTTAAGAATTAGGTTTTGACACAACAGTGTAGGTCATATGTACAACAAGATGAAAAAGTTCTTAGCGCCTTTCCCATTTAAGCCATTTAACCCTCTCTTTTGGGGTCTTCTTCCATTCAGTCTGGGGGTCCCTTTGGATATTGTTGTAAGAAAGGGCAGAAGGGGCAGGTCCTCAGCTAGAAGTTCCATTTTAACACCATTTGTAAGCAACATAAAAATGTGGGGAGTACAACATAATTTAAGTTTTCTTATGTATCTTCAAGTTTATATATGCAAGTTAGTATTCTTGTCCTTCTTCACCATGCAAGTTATCCTAGTTATCCAGGAATCAACAAAGAAAAAAAAAAAAAAAAAAAAAAAAAAAAAAAAAAAAAAAAAAAGAAAAAGCAATATTGCTATCTATAGCTTTCTTTTCATTTTTAGCATATCACATTATTTTGATTTCTCTGGAGTAGTTCTTCAGTCTACATACCAAGCACTCTGCTTTTCTTGTATCTCATCTCTCAAAGAAAATACAGTTAGGTTTTCTTTCTGCATTTTCTTGCTAGTTTTCCTGTCTTAAAGGGGAAAGAAAGTAGGCAGTTCTCTTAGCCTCCATTTTGACTTACTTTGCTTATAAAAAGTTTGGTAGGATTTGCTTTATGTAACAAAAAAACCTCAGGGTGAGTAACTGGCGTGCATATTTTCCTAAGGCCACTGTAGAACATGCCTGCATTAAAATATTTCATTATACACTCACCTGAGGCAATAATGCCAATGATTTTCAGTATTCCTTACTTGAAACCCAGAGCTTTGCCTGCCTTGTAATTTAGGTTTGTACTTTGTTTCTCAGAATATTATCAAAGTCGGTAGTGCTCTACTGGACCCCAGCAACAAGGAGCACTGGGAGCAAATTCAGCGAACGGAGGGTGGTACTGCTCACCTGCTCAGGCACTATGAGGAATATTTCAACAACGTGGCCCAGAACATGAAGAAAACCTACATGAGACCTTTTGTCATTGTTGCCACTAACATCAGTGAGTATTTGTGTTGAAAACTGCCATTTTGTATTAGAGCTTTAAAAATGTGCTAGATAGAGGTGCTAGCTATTTGTTTTAATGGTACCCACTGAGAAACAACGTAACTTGGATTTTCTAATCTAATTGGTGTATTCATTTCAAGTCAATTGAGCCTTGATCCATATCTCTCAGTTACCATGCGGGTCTCCTGGGAGATGACCGATCTGTTTTCCCTCTGGGCCGTGCCACTGTTCCGTGTGGCATTTTGTTGCAGCCACAGGAGTACACACAGGTGGGAGGGGCAAAGTTTGTAAATAAATGCAATGCCTTTTGAGACCAGCTAGTATGGTTGAACATAAGTAGATCATGGTTTTGAAAAAATCACCACCACCTGAAGAATTACTGCAGTACAAGAAAAAAAACCCTACTATTGGTCATATACCTCTGATTTTCACATGCTTTCCTCCCTGGAACCTATCCAGAAAATCATCTTCTTTAGAAACTCCTATGCTGAAAGGTATTTTCTCAGAATCACCCATCCAAGCCCTCAAGCACCCTCCCAGCCTTGCAAAACCTGTAATCAGAGCAAAATCCTTGGGGTCCAAAATACCCATAATGGGTCTAAACTGAGCAGAAAACATCAGATGTACCTAGGTATTTTTCACTCCTCTAACAAGCAAATAGCAGTTCCTGCACTTGCAGAGCTGTGATGTACTTCATAGGTGTCCCCGCGGTACACATGCCAGTGAAGAGCAGCAACCACAGCCTGGCTGGCGTCTTTACCCATTTTCTCCCCTGCCCTCTCCCATTTCTTTTTCTCCCCAGGTAGCAACAGTCTGAGCTGATCAGGTGTTGGTGATAGTTCTGCTCTGAGCGGGAGGTGAGACTGGGTTGGGTGACCTTCAGAGGTCCCTTCCAAGCAGCATTGCTATCTGATTTTTATTTCAGACCTGAAGAAGGGCTTATGTGCCCAAAATCTTGTCTGATTTTCCCAACTATACCCATTGGTATAAGAAGTGAATTTACCTTTGCCTACAAACCTTGTCCTGGGAGTGCTTCAAGTTTACTGTCGCGGGGGCATAAAAAGCAAAGGCATGAGACAGTGAAGCTACAAAGTTATGAAGTCCTGCATCAACTCCAGGGGAGAAGGATTATTGTTGAACTAAGCCAAACCGAAATATTTTGATTTCTGTTTAATAAACCAAATCTAAAACATTTCCTTTTGATTCAGAACTATCACAATCAAAATATTTTTATCTTCGCATGCAGAAAAAAGTATGCTCAGCATTTTAACTGAACTGAACCGAGATGAAAACAAACCCCAGAATTTCTTGCAGGTTGTAAATCGTTATTTTTTTCAATCAGCTCTTCCTGAGTAAAAAGGTGTGAGCTTGGGAGAGATGCGGCAACTCTGGCCTGAAAGGGGTCTGGTTTTTTTTGAATGGCTTTTGCAGGTGAACATGGTGTTAATGGAGTTTCCTAATGGCTCATCTGGGAGTTATTTAGAGACTAGGAAAGGAACGGGAATTTGCAGATCTTAACTTCTTGTAGAAACTTGGAGTGGATCACAGCTTTCGGTGTAGGGTTACCCCCAGGACTTCTAGCTTCTCATTTTTACTAGAACATCTAAATTGGCACTCAATGGCTTCTCTTAAATGGGTAGGTTTAAACCAACTCAGCTGCTTTTAGATATTTGGCAGTTAGACAACAGGCAGAGCTGATGAGGTGAGCCAGAGAGAAACTGCTAGTGTAGAGGAAGGAGAACTGGACTACTAAGGGGTAGTCCAAGGTAAAATCTAGTTTATTTTCTTTGCTTAGCTGACTTCGCAGTTTAACAGATGTAGAAGTGTGTCTCTGAAGCAGCAGATTTAGCCTTCCCTACAAGAAGCAAGTCTGAAAATGGTACATGCCACTTCTATATTCCCAGTGTTTGCAGTAGTGTTTTCCTAGTATGATACTGTCTTGTGATTTCCTTTCCACTACAAAATAAATGTATAATTTGATAAATGTCACATAATGCTCACACATAAGCTTTTAGTTGTCGTTTAGGGTATTAATTGAGAGAAATTAAATTTGACTATGTATTTTAGGGTTTAAATTTCTTCTCTGCGTTGTGCAGACTTTTTAACCTTTCAATCATGTTTTATTTTGTCACGATATTATATGTGAAAGCATTGAAGTTAATTTTATGGGAAACTTTTTCCCCCCCAGTTATTGCTGTTGACATCTTTGACAAGTCTAACTTCACGGGAGCTAGAATACCACGATTTCATGAGATTAAAGAAGATTATCCAAAAGATCTGGAGTCATCTGTTGTCTTCCCTGATACTTTGTTCAGACCTTCAGAAAGGAGAGGTAAAACCCTTCTGCTGCTGTTCAGAGGGTAATTTTGACTAGCTCCCAGGGAGCATGATTGATCCTTGCAAAGCAGAGTGGTACTGGGGTGAGAGCAGGGCGACCATCTACACAAGCAAACATTATTTAGGGATGGAGCAGCTGTGCATACTTCTGAGGCATTTTGCCTGCCGGCAGCAGTGGAAGCATGGGGGGCTGCGTAACTGGCTGTACCTGTCTGTCAGGTCTCATTCACAGCCCCTTGGACAGCCCTGTCAAAGCACGAGAAATGCTCTGCCTCCGTTCCCACCAGGATGGGGTGGGATGGGACAGCCACCTGGAGCCTGCAGCCCCAAAGCCACCTTCCCCGAGTCCCTTGCAGAGATGGAGGGAGGTGGTGCGAGAGATGGAGAATCCAAATCTGGGAGCAGAGATGTGTTATCAGAACTACACAAAAAAGAAAAAGTCTTGAGCTGCGCAGGGAGGTGGGTGATGAGGGGACAATACATGGGCAAGTACCTGTTTCCCGGTGTCTCTGGGGTACCTGGAGGTTGCTGAGAGGAACCACAAATTACCTTGAGCGAGGGAAGAGAGAGAGAGAGTAACTCAAAGTGCAACAATTATACATGTACCTTGGCTGAATATCCTCTGAATGTGGAAATAGTAACACTTGTGAAAATAACGCATAATAATTAATAAGCTAATACAACTGTATGACTTCTTCCTCAGAAACAGGGCATCTGCTTGTATAACTCATATCTTTTCTGTAAGAAAAAGGAGAATGTGAATGTTAAGAAATCTTGCCAAAACTGAAAGCTCATTGTATGACAGAATTAGCAGGGAGAAATTCCATGTGACCAATTGGTGTATTCATAACACTAGTTATGCCATATATAAAGGTACATGCTATTTGATAGCATGCATATTGTTATATACTTAGGATCTTCTAGCTTAGAAATGTCTTGTTTTCTGGGTAGACTAAATGGTTGTTTGTGGTTCAATGGTTATTTGATTATCAGCTATATAACTATGAGATGTGCTAAAATTTTATTAAAAATATCAAATATAGCATTAGGAGCATGCTCAGTGCTGTAAGCCTAGAGTTATAACAGCAGTAGCATCTCTGTATCTTTGCAGAGCAAAATTACTAGTTTAAATGGTAGCTCCAAAGCTGTGTGGAAAGAATTTAATATTTCTGTTAATTCCATAGCAGTGCCTACAGTGAAGCCTTCAAATCAAAAATTATCCTCTAAGGTGAACAGTGATGCATTAAGCCCTGAGAGTGCTTTTGCAAAGAGAAAGAAGCGACACCCAGATGACTCAACACATCATACGGTTGCTATGGTCATTATATACCGATCCCTGGGACACCTTCTGCCTGAAAACTATGATCCTGACCGAAGAAGCTTGAGGTAAACTTCAGACCTGTTTGTGAATTGTGCAGACCCCTTGTTCCACTTGCTGTGAGTGTACAGGGGAGGCAGAGCTACTTTTATAGTGACCAAATGTCATCTGTGCTGCAGTTGTCACCGCAGTACTGTCTCTGGTCAGTGGAGAATAACCATGTCAGTAGTGCCAGAAGCTTTTGGAGGGATGAAATATTTTTATTTGCAGAGCCTGCCAAATCAGTACATTACATTTTAACATTTAGATGACTGTGCAATTTTTCTCCTTCTGCAGATTGCCAAATCGCCCTATTATTAACACACCTGTAGTGAGCACAGCGATTCACAGTGACGGGGAGCTTCCTCCCAACTTGGTGGAAAAGCCCATCATAGTGGAGTACGCCATGCTGGAAACGGAGGAGAGAACGAAGCCTGTCTGTGTCTTCTGGAATCACTCCATCATGTATGTCTCCTACCTGTTTTAGGGCTGTGCCACTGGCCACTGTCTCAGTAGCAGAGAAGTTCTGCCCAGGAAGATAATTCGGGAGGAAAACCCTTTTTTCCTCAGTTTATTCAACTGGCAACTGATCTGTGCTGGAATAGAGCCACATAGTCATTTTCCACCAACCTGAGATAAATGAAAATAATCATCCTAATTCCTCAAACAAAGGATTGGCCATGTGGTTTCTAACAAACACAGCACCATCCAGTCTTTCTGCAGGGTTCATTTTCACCCAGCAATAATAAATTTCACAATTTCCTTGTAATTGCTCATGCTTTTTGCCCACAGATGTATGTCTGGACAGGCATAGTCCGAATCCAGTGCCTGAATTCATGGTTCATCTGAGGTCCTTAAGTTAGGACTGTCATTGTCCCAAGCCCCCTTTTTAGAAGGGCATCTGCAGGAGATAGTTCAGTTCTTACATGGGCTGAATCGTCTCCTGTTACTCTCCAGTGACTATGGACAGAGTACATGGCAAGCAGTTACCCACCCATGATGCCTCAGCCAGGACCAGTGAAAAAAAATTACAAACCCAGGTCTTCATATTGGTAAAAAGGAGGACTGAGGTTTTGCAGGTAAAATTATGTGAGTAAAGATTAGAAATTTTTGAATCTCAGATTTTTTAATCAAAAGCCAACCTAAAGACAGTTGCACTGGTAAGAAGCAACTTACCTTTCATTCCATCAGCTGTTGTGGATTTGCTTTCATTTGTTTTAGTGAGAAATTGGAAGGAGAGGAAAAACCTTCTTTGGGACTGTAGGCCTTTTGAGTTGTTAGGAAGCAATCATAGTACATAAGCAGAACATAAGGAGAGAGTATTTGACTCTCTAGGAGGGAAGTGTGAGGGAAAAGATTAAATATTCTGAAGATGCCTCATTTATGTCTTTTGTATTTAGTAAAGTTGAAGATACAGACATTTATCTTGAAAACGTGAAAAATGTTAAGAACTGTATATGCTCATAAGTGTTTTGTTGGGTTTATGGCATTGTGGAAGCAGCACAGTCCTATTGGAGATATTTCAAGAGGGTGGTTAAAACAAAAGAAAATGTGTTGAGAGAGAACTACACACTGTGCAAGTTATGATTTCACAATATTGTAACTATTACATATATAATGCAATTTTTCAAACATGAGGTATATAGTGAGAAGATGCCCAGGGTAAGAGGAATAGCTGTTACTTGTTTTCTAATAACCCAAAAACTCTAGTAAACCTATGGAAAAATCCATTAAAAGGCAACATCCTGTGCTGGAAATAAAAGGGCAAACTAACCTAGGAATTGTTTGCCTCCTAGTCAAAATCTTCAGGAGATTATGTTGTTGAAAGGATTGAAGAGGCAACAGAAATCTGTTATGTTGGCGATAATAAACTACTCCATTTGCCTGCATGTAAAGTAGTGTATTTGCTTGAATGTACAGACGATTCTGCCAATTATGGGGGAATGGCAAGTCCTTTTTCATAAATTTTTAAACATTGTATGGGCTTGAATAACTCATTAGCTCTAAAATGATTCATCTGCTAACTATTTGCTGGCAACTTCAACAGCATTGTTGTCTGTGTTACATTTTCCTACAGCCACAGTTGAAAAG
Source organism: Pterocles gutturalis (assembly GCF_000699245.1). NCBI lineage: Eukaryota > Metazoa > Chordata > Aves > Pterocliformes > Pteroclidae > Pterocles > Pterocles gutturalis. The sequence goes on from NW_010119020.1 coordinate 60,324, forward strand.
CAGCTCTTAAACTGCATGTAATGAAAGAGTTTTTTAAAAGTGAGTACTTTTCAATAGAAAGTGATTATTAGAACTGTTTAACAAATATTTTATTGCTGAATGAAAAAGATGTCCTGATATGATGTCGTATCTAATTAGAAACTCTTTCAGTAACTACAAGACTATTTTTATTACTCATTAACTTCAGAATAGAATAATAAATATTGATACAAAATAATTTCTGAAGTCACTGGAGTTAACCAAGGCTGCACAGGGAAGAATTTTTAAGGGAGCACTTCCTTCCCAATGTTAATACAAGAGATGTCCTGATATAAAATACTATTTACTGCTTTTAACCTTTTCTTGTGTACCTTCCAGAGGAGTGCTATAACAAGACATGTTACTGCTGAAACATATTTCACATAAGAGCTCTACAAGCAGTGTCTAGATCTAGGGAATTAGACATGACTCAGAAACGTGTATCTCTCCGTATTTTTTACCTTTGTTATGGACAGTTTGCTCTGTGCAATTGCTTCCCCATATTGCTTGTGTGGTCACTGACTCAAAATAAATTTTTTTTAAACTTTTTTTTAACTCAAAACAGATTGTTATAAAAACACAAAATTTGGCTGGCAAAGCCAGATGTCATATCAGAAACTACTTCAACTGAAGGCTTTTAAAGTTTATTATATTCTTTCAGGCAGGTGACAACTATAAATATTTCTGTCTTGCTACTTACGGTCCTCTCTGGTTGCAGAGCAAGAGCTACAATAGCAGCGGGAGGCAAGGGGAGATCAGAGGGCTGCTCTCAGAAATGCCTTTTTTCCCCACAGGGTTGGCGGGACAGGTGCCTGGTCCTCCAGAGGATGTGAGTTGTTTTCCAGAAACCAGAGCCATATCGCTTGCCAGTGCAACCATATAACCAGCTTTGCTGTCCTGATGGACATTTCGAAACGAGAGGTGAGTGATATCAGGCTCATGATTTTTGAGGGCTTTGGTTTTCCAGGCCTTTGACTCAGAGCTTGAGCTTGAGCTTTGAACATGATTCAGAGCATTGTCAGGAGATTGATCCCATGTTGCAGTGTGTTAGGGGAACGTCACCCTGTGCCTCACAGCACCCGGCGTTGGGTCTGCTGAAAGGAGCTTCTTACCCGGTCAGTGTATAGCATAGCCAGCAACGCAGAACTGCACCAGGCTGCAGAAAGCCATGCAGAGAAGGGAGTGAGGCAAGATTACAGACACATGATAGTTGTGGCATCACTTGCTATTAGGTCCATCTAGAATTACAATAGCAGGGACAAAGACAAAAACACCATAGGTTTTTCACCATCTTGGGATAGCCTCGACAGGGACAGTCCAGCATCAAAGTCACAGGGGATTCTCGTTTAACTGTCCCCTCCCTCTGGGTGTTGCCTGTGTGCACTGAACCTGTTAAGTGATTTAAGAGGTGGCACTGTCCACTTCTGTTGGTCCTAAAGCAAATGTGTACGTTGGCTCAGTGGTAATTAAAACACTGACATTCTGAGTAGTAGATTTGACTGCAGGAAATGGAAGGAAAAACTCATGGAGGTCCTGTCAACCTGTCTTTCTGCAGAATGGGGAGGTGCTTCCTCTGAAGATTGTCACTTACACAACCGTATCCATCTCGCTGGTGGCTTTGCTGATCACCTTCATACTGCTCGTGCTGATCCGCACACTACGTTCAAACTTGCACAGTATCCACAAAAACCTGGTGGCTGCCCTTTTCTTCTCTGAGCTTGTCTTTCTTATTGGAATCAACCAGACTGAAAACCCGGTAAGAGTTACTCTTTTCTTATTGCTAGAGTTGTTGTTGAGCTTTAAATCAGGGGGTTCATGTTGCAACTTTTACCTGTTCCCATCTGTTTCACTTTCTCTTCTTTTTTACTTCTGCTTGGAATCAACAGTCATTTGAGAAACATCAGACTTTTTTATTTTTGCGTGTTTTATGTGATTAATAGCAATGCCAGGAGATAGGACTATATCTTATTTTCAGAGAATATGTGACTGCAGCCCTGTTGAAGGCTTATCCCAAAAGCTGAACTCTGAATACTGATTTCTTTCTTCCTTTCCATCAGTATGTTTTGTCTTGCTTTGTCTGTTCAGTAGGAGGCTCTCCAGTTTCTCCTGCAGCAGGTACCTCACAAGCCCAAATGGCTCCTGATGTTGACTGGTAGGTTATCAACTACATGTTGCTGTGCAGGTGCTAATATGCGTGTTGCACACCCACCATGGCCTTTCTGGAGAAGCCACTTGCCAGGCATGGGACAGCTTGCTACATCCAAGAATCAGGAGGAAACCTGTCGCTTTGCTTTGTGCCTTCCAGGCACAGGGAATGTTGGCTTCAGCCCATCATATCTGTTGCCAAAGCTTAGTGCAGGCACCTCCAGTGTTGTGCATGTCAAGAAATGCAAGCTGTGAATGGACTGAATATGAGATATATGCCACACATGAAGTGTGTATGTTCTGTCCCTAGGACCTCATTGCTATCTTAACTGTGTAGTATTATAGGTAGTATTGCTGCTAATTCTTAGTAGGACCTGTCTCAAAAGTCATGTACCATGCAGTCAGGTAGAGGACAAGCAGACAAGGGTTCCAGCACTGCCAAGCTTCACAGTCGACTTTACCAGTCAGTAAACAGATTGGGGGTGTGACATGCAATAAAAATTATGTCCTTAACAGATATGAAGAATATTCAAAATATTGCTGTAGGGATCATGTGAGCACACTGAAGAAAATTTATATTCTAGAAATCCTTTACATGTTGCAGTCTAAATTTTGAGAGGGAAGTACAATCTTGAGATGAAAACACACACACACACGCACACACACAAAAAATTAACCGTGATGATTCCACATTGTCCAAGCAGCAGAAATGGGAGAAAATGCCTACGTTAAATGGGTATCATCACTGTTGTGGTAACAACACCATTGTGCCTGATGTGTAGCCTCACTTACTATATAACTTAAGCCTAAAGTGTCACCCTGGGTTATGATATCCATTTGAGCTATAACATGCATTTTAGAAAGTATCTGACCTTGACTTAGAGATTTGGTGTGATGGCAGAGTCCCTTACCTCTGTTCGTGTAAAGTGCCATAGTATCTCATCCCAGTTAAACATGCTGTCAGATTTTGTCTAATTTCAACTTCCAGTAACTGGGTGCTGTCAAGACTTTTTCCTAGTAAATTGAGAGACCTCTCTTATAAAAAGTGTCTTCTCAGGAAGCCTCCATTCGGTAGTATTTCTTTTGGAAAACTAAATAAAATTAAGCTGCTTAAATTCTTCCAATTTCTAAGATTCAGGTTAGTCTGTTGCCTTTTTTCTGGGCTTTCTTCCCTCGCTTTACCTTCTAGAAAATTGTGAATGATAAACTGGACAAAGCTTTCCAGCTGGTAGTGTTGCTTCCAGTCCCATATTCCGATATTCCCCTGCACCAGGAACTCCATTGACCTGCCCTCTGGGCTATGGTCTCACATCATGTGTGACCCATGTTGTCTTTGTTTCATAATATATGAGTTTCCGTATTAAACTAACTTTGCCCAGATGAACTCACCTTGCCAATTGATCCACAGCACTCCGTGTAACTTGACCTTTCCCATACCTTCTTGAGCACACCACTCGTATTTCACTGAATTTCACCAGCAGGGAGTTTGTACTCTTTCAGTTCTCCAACATGAACACTGAGGAGCAGGGGGCCAAGCCCACATCCCTGCAGGGTCTTACCAAAACTTATGCAGTAAATGATGGCTCCTCATTTCTAGATTCCTTTCATAATATCATGAAGCACCAAGCAAAGGTTTATAAGAGTAGTAAAACAGTTCGTTATAGCAGTACCACAAATACTAATGGTCAGACTTGGTGAGACTGGTCTCTTTTGCTCCTTCCCATTTTCATGCTTTTGGGCTCATGTCATGTACTGTTACCAGGACTCAGTGAAACACCCCAAACCTTTAACCCACTTACAAAGATCTTTAAGTTACAGAATGTATTTCATACAGCAGAAAGCCACTCCTTACAGCCTACCCAGTCAATTTGAGAAGTTAGGAGGGCTGTAAGCCATGTCTGCTTGGGACAATTATTCATCTGTCTGTATGGAATGAGAGTTGTCTAACGAGTCATGCACTGATGAACATAAAGAGGGAAAGAATGCTGGAGCACAAATAATGCTGTGCTGCTTGGCACCCAGCCTGGCTTTTATGGGTTTCTGTAAATTAACAGTCACATTTCTGGGCGAGGTTTTAATCTTTCCTTGGACTATTGATAGGAAGTGATTTATTTTCTTTCTTTCTTTTTTTCTTACCTGAAAAAGGTAATGTTCAGGGCAGCAGTCTACTCACAAGCATTTAGCAGTAGGAGTGAAAAAAAAACCCTGCTTACACAGAGGGAAGAAAGATCTTTTATTTGGTGAGCTACGTTTTCAGTAACACTTGGTGTTATAATAAAGCTGATGCAGTAAGTGAATCCAGAAAGTTGGCCGTGTTTGTATGATTCCTTTGCTCAGCAGAGTTAAATAGGGAAACTTACATTTCTGAGCATTATACCGTGAAAAAACACTAAAAGTCATGCCAAAATCTGAAAGCAGGATCAGTGCTGCACAGGAACAAAAGGATCCAAAACACAATGTAAAACATTTTGAAACAAAAATTGAATGGTTGCACAAAGTGCTCTTAATTCAAGCTTATCAACAGATCCTTGGCAAAATACTTTACTTGGCTTCTGAAAGGAGAAGGTTAATTTAGAGATTTCAATTCAGGTGTCGGAAGCTTGTGGTCATTCCTGTTTTGACCGATCAAACCGTTGAGAAGGAAGGCTGGTTAGCAGATACTAAAGAAACGCAAGTCTGTAAAGGTTAGTGGTTTCAAGATGGCTGTTTGGTCACAAAGATAACTTCAGCTACCAGTTTGCCCACTGTAGCTGTTACTCCTACACTAGGTCCCACTAAGGACCTTGTCTCTTTGGTTTGAGCAGGTCCTTCATTTTTGCTGCTCTCAGCCTGGCAGACCTGAGTGGTCCACTTTATGCTGCTGACATAGGATAAAAAACAAATCCAAACCTGGGACTGGAAGCTCCAAATCCTCTTGTACCTAGCTGAAGATGTGAACGAGCAGGCCAGCACTAACCTACTTTCTGTTTGTCTTCATGACTTCTGTGCCTGACTGCAAGTAGCACAGCCTCAAGAGGAGGGTAGAGCCGAGCATTTCTGGACCCATAATATCCTAAAGCCTGGCAGTTAGGGCGGTTTTCTGCAGTGGATGAGAAGGTGGTTAACCCCCCCACTCAAGCCAGGTAGAGCTTAGAAGCCACTTTGTAGTCAAATACTCTGGTTTTGACATTAGGTAAAAGGTTGATCTGCGGAGTAGGTGGTGATCTACTTCTGGCTGCATCATTTTAGTCCAGTGATAACGGCCAGGCATCTTCCATGACTTATTGAAGTATAGATATGCAAGGTCTGCAGGGTTCATCAGGGAGGGGCAGAGCTGCAAGGACAAAAGAGTCTGCCACTGCCTTACCCCATGGATGCATCCATGCTTTTGCTTCTTAGTTCTTTTTTAAAGAGTCCCAGAAAAGGAGCTGTAGATGGAACAGGTGTCTATGACACAGTCACATAGGGACAAAATGGTTTGCTGGTCTTACACTAGATCATAGGATCACATCAAATTTTGCCTGTTTGTGAGACAGACGTTTCATTTAACTGGTAAGAAAATTCCTCAAAGAACTGCTGGAAAATTTTTGGTTAAGGTCTATAGATCATCTGTTGCTCATGTTCAGCATGTTCACTTTTCCTGGGCTGAAGCTTTATGGATTTTCCCCCAGAAGTGAAGTTTTTCAGAGCGAGAAGGACTTTCTCAGGGACTGGTCCTAAAGTGAAGACCCAAGATCTGTCTCATACCTCTCCTCCACCTCTGTCAAACACAAGGAAAGTTTCTTTGTACTTCTTTATCTACTAGTACCAGGCACAAAACAGTGTCTGCTTTAAGAAAAAACAAAACTGTACCAAAATAACACACTTTCTTTGAGAGAGAGATCTCCCTCCACAGGAAGAAGTGAAATAGCAGAAAAACCCCATAGGATGGCCCTTGATGTGGAAATGGGAGACACCAAGTCAGTGCAAGGATGAGGGTGGCCCTTCTGAAGAGCAGTTTGTTGGCTTTGCAGTGAGACCAGTTTAGCTGATGCCGTTAAACACACTGTGGCTAAATTCACGGGAGTGTTATCGTGCAGGCAAGACCCATACACGAGACAGGGCAGAGGGTCTGCAGGCTCCCTAGGGGCATCCCCACCTCCTGCTCTGCATGAGGAGAAAGAGCCAGGAGCTCTGCCAGACCTGCCCCTCCTGCGAGCAGAAGGAATTTGGTCAGAAGAGCCAGAAGTCTCACCTGTACAGCAAATATGCACAGAGAAATTAGCCACAGAATGTGAAGAGAAAGGGTAGTGACCAAAAGCATGTTGGGTTGATAGGGTAAAGCTGAACCCGACTTAGAACAGGTCACATAATTTACAAGAAAAAAAAAGCTTTCACAATATGAACAGCTTTTCTGAAACTCTGAAAAACTTAATTAAAGGCAGTATATTTGTTCTGACAAAAGCTTTTCATTACACTTGCCTTTAGCTGCATGGGGGAGTCGGTGACTCACCAGGTTGTGATTCAGAAGAGGAACTCTAATTTCCCTGCCCTTTCCTTTCTGCAGTTTGTGTGTACTGTGATTGCCATCCTCTTACATTATTTCTACATGAGCACCTTTGCATGGATGTTTGTGGAGCAGCTCCACATCTACCGGATGCTGACTGAAGTGAGGAACATCAACTTCGGGCACATGAGGTTCTACTACGTTGTTGGCTGGGGCATTCGCTGGGGCTTCCCTGCCATTATAACAGGTACACTCAACCACCCCAAAACAGCTTCATTTCCCTTCCCTCCCATCTTACTGGCCAGGTTCAGGAAAGTTACCTATCCAAGACAGCTCTGGGTACACTCAACTACTGCTGTCACTTCAGTGTTTTTTTGAATAAGGGCAACAAACACCAAATCAAAGTCTAGCAGAAGTCAGCCTGAATTCGGCAGATCTGTGCACCAAACCTCTATTGCCCCAGTTGAAGTGGTACTGAGGATTTTACAATAACATAGACATAATTGCTCCCAGATTAAAGCAGGACTTGATAACATTGCTTGAGAAGAGCAATATTTTTATTTTAACAACAACACTAGTAGCCTTCAGAAATTTTCCGTCCTTGTGCTGGCACCTTGGGATATGGACACACGGTCTCTTGGGGAGGTAGCTGCAGTGGCTTCAGAAGCAATGCTGCCCACAGGATATTGCTGCCCTTCACTGGACATTCCCGTTGCCTAGCCTCAACCAGCATTAAAAGCTCCCTGAAGGGGATTTCAGCAGTTCTGTTTTACTTGGCATAAAAATGAGCTGGGAATACTCAAGCAGCCTTTTACTTCATTTCAGCTACAAAGGCAGTAACTTCCAGTTGAGGAAAAGTAATGAAAAGCTGGAGGCAGTGATCATGTAAACTGTTCCAGGGTGATCCACAGGAGCACATCCATCTCCGCCCTCACCATGCCTATTTTTGCAATCAGACATTTCCAGTGCTACCCTAAGCACATGGTGCTGCGTTAAATCAGGCAGACAGCTCCTCAGGAAGTGCGCTTCGCAGAACAGTTGGAGTGGGGTTTTTTGGTTCAGCTATTTCAGCATGTATCTGTTGCCATGTGGGAAATCAGCTCATAGGCAGATAGTTAACTTATATCCAATTACTTTTATTTTTACAGATAGCAACATACTGTCAACAACGGCAGAGGTTTAGATGTCTCTCAGATCAAACAAATAGCTGTCACTCGTATATACTTGGAAAAATATGGAACAAGTTAGAATTTTCAAAATATATGGTTTTTTTTCCGATGTGACTTAAGAAAGTGTAATACAGGAATATAACATAGGTTAGTATAAGTTAGCTTTCATTTTGGAGAGCTGGTAAGTTTTTTGTTTTTTCCATATCACCCTGTGCATAAATAATTTAGTCTTATATCAATTTATCCAGAACACAGTGGAAGGTAGATCTCAGAAGGCACTGCCACTCTAGACGTATCTCTGACATTTCAAATAGAAATTGTCCTTGAACTTCTAGAACATTTCAGACCTGTGTAACTTTTATCACTACATACAGGACTACTGCAATATATGTAGGAACGTTTAAGTGCCATCAGATAGTTGGCAGTATCATTTCTGGTAGAAAAGGAATATTATCATTAAATAGCAGTAAACAATTTGCATTTCAGAAGCATAACTCTTCAGAAGAATTTTCTCAGAAGGATTTGCTGTTTCATGTTTAGTTTCTCTCCTGAATTTTAAAATAATTCAGACCTTCTCAACAGCAGCATTATGCAATCTAAATATTACAAGTACACCATTTTTACATTTTTCTACTTAGATATTGTTCTCTGTGATATGGAACTATTCTGCACTTTTAAAACTATGCGTTAGGGTTCCAGGTTGTCTCCTGTAATTTAAATTCTGAATCTACTCAATTTGCACTTCATTTAAATGAAAAGTCAGACCCCTATTACTGAGCAAGTCAGAGGATTTTGTGAAACAGGACAAAGAAAACTAAGCCTTTAGTTTGCCCTTCCAGGTTTAGAAATAATCTGAAGAGAAAATTATTTCACTATAAATAGCACAGTGTGGGATTTCTTGCTCCTGGAAGACTTTGTTACTGTACATATTTTAAATAATCTTCTTTTATAAGCTTTAAATTTTAGTATACCAACAGTAAAAAGGTTCCAACTTCATAACGTGCATCTTAAATGCAATTTCTTTTAAATTGCTTTGTGAGAGGATTGTGTATGTTTCTTAATAGTGGAAAAGTCTAGATGTGGGAAGGGATTTTAGTCTCAGACATCCAAAGGACTTTTTTGTTTTATTTGAAAGATAAGTAGTCCATTTTATCTTTTTCGTAGCTACGCTGAAAAAAAAAAGAAAAGAACCTCCAGTAGCAGTGGCTTTATTCTGTTTTGTTTATTTATTTTTTCTATTTTCTGTGCTCAAACTGACATTCATTTCAAGCTGGGACATAGTGGTCCTAAGGCATCTGTGATGGGACCAGGCTATGGGCAGAAAGGGACCTTGTCCTTTGGGTGGGGGAAACTTAGCAAAATGTTTACATAGGGAGCACTCCAGCAGAGAAGAACCACATTTAATCGCAGCATAGAAGAGCAAATTGCCTGAACAAAAGTAGGATGGAAGCTAGGAGAAGGCTTACAGCCATCAAAAGAGTGCAGATCTGGAATATTCCTTCATGGGCAACGACAGTGGAACATTTTTAATTTGCTTGAAGCTTGCTTATTTTAAAATGTAGTTTGATCCATCTAGGAGAGGGATTTCATTACTTTTTTGCCTCAGGAACAAAGGGCTGAATTTGGCACCCAGCAAGACCCCTCCAGTTCTGCGTGTCTTCATGGCAACATGCTAGCCAGTTGGCATATGTGTGTTGTAACTGCTTTGCCACAAAGACTGCAGTGGTCATGTTAAAACAGGTTCTGATACAGCCCTAAAACCAGTATCCCCCAGAAAACAGCACTTTCCAAATCTGCAATTTGCTGTGAATACTGAGGTGATGAGTCAGGAGAGAAGTGAGGCTGACCTGCAGTTGCCTAAGTCACATATGGCTGCTGAGCCTACAGAGCTCAGAAGGTTCAAAACATGCCCTTCCAGCAGCACCTCCCCATGGCGTGCCCTTGACATGCTCCCAGGATGGGTGCTGGTCCCCACAAGATGCTCAGCTCAGCCACAGGACCAGCAACAGTTTCTGCCAACATCAATGAGCTATCACGCAGCCCACACGCTTAGTCTGCACAGGACAACCAGGCTGCAGCATTTAATTGATGTGCCAAAATTATTTGCTATATTACATTGCATTAGCTTAATTCTGCCTTTGAGTGAAGTGTTAATTTACATATTGTTGACTCCAGTAGAATTTGAACCACATACCTGAAGACTGCAATTCACCCCATTTGTTTAATGGAGAACTTCGGGATTTTGAGAGTGAAAAAATGCTGCTGTCTGCCAGTTACTCTTAGAGCCAGATGTTTGGTCAAAACCTAGTTTAAGTCCCACTAATGGGGAAATCGTGTCCTGGGAAACAGGCTGTGTCTACAGAATTACATCTGTATAAAATACTTTATGGTCCCTTAATCATTTATGGCTAATTCTTTCTGGATGGCAACTGCTGAAGGGGGTGGTGGAAGAGCCAATGGGAGCAGGGAGGGAGACCAGTCCTATCTCATTCCACACTTCAGAGAAAACAGATCCAATATCCACGCCTTTGCCAAATAGCCAGTTTAATTTTCGTAGACTGTAGGCTTGTACCAGATGTGAATATTGGCCATGGGCCAGCTTTAAGCAGTGAGAGTGAAATGCAGCTACCTCTCCCTTTTTCAGTGTCTTTTAATCAAAGCACATGGTCTTCAATTAAAAAAAAAAAAAAGCCATTTATTAATGCACATAAACTGTCTTTCCGGAGAATGGCACTGCCATCAACCTTGGCTGCCTGCTTGAGTCAGGGCATACGCTCAACACAATAGGTGCCTCCAACGCCTAGACAACACGCTGCAGCCGTTTACCATATGTCATTCACCATAGGCATCACAGGGATCAGTTTCTGTATGATGGTATCTGTGTCTTGAAGAAGGAAGACCTCTGCAGTATTTTGTAGGTCAAAGGCAGCAATCCCAGTCCATCGCTGTACAGGTGAGGTGTACGTCACCAAATCAGATGGCACTGTAAATCAGCAGGTGGAGGTTGGACTCCCTTGGAATTGTCCAGGCTTTGAAAAATAAAACAATAAAAGGTGTGTTCTTACCTTGATTGCCTTGGGGGCATGAGCAAACTCCATTTCCAACAGCACTGAAAGCAAGATGAGGTGCCTGGGATGGCCTGAGCTAAGCGCTTAACTCCCGTGAGTTCCCAGCTTCCTTCGTCTATGGTGTTATTTTAGTGACAGCAAGCTCACAGCAGTTAAGAATGCACTTGTTTTGTAATACAGACATCTCCTCAGTTATGATTCATGTCATTCTGCTGCAAAGGCTTATTGAAATTCCTCAATGTGTCACTCACCCTCAAGGCTTCATCACACTGTGTGAGTATGACTGTAAAACTGCGCTGAAACAGAATTAATTTGGGACTTGCATTTATTGTCACTTTTATGCAGGTGAACTTTGTTCTGGTAGACAAAACTCATAGTATCATTTGATGTGGAGTGACCAGCATAAAGGTTTTGATTTACAGAAGTTTTATTTCAGTAGTTGCATTGATTTTGATTTCCCAGACTCTCCTATTGAACACATTTTGCCATTATCATTTTGTGTGTCAGATAGTGATTTGAAAATGTTCCTAGTTATACAGAAGGTCTCAGCAGCACCTTTCTGATGTACTTTCTCTCCGTTTTATGACCCAGGGCTTGCTGTTGGTCTGGATCCACAAGGCTATGGGAACCCTGATTTCTGTTGGTTGTCTGTTCATGACACCCTTATCTGGAGTTTCGCCGGACCCATTGTAATTGTTGTAGTTGTAAGTACGGTGGAGTTGGCAATCTGAGCTGTCTTTTCCTTGCTGCTACCTTTTCTTTTATGTTTTGGCAACCAACAGTCATAATGTGAAGCAACTGTTGATGTATTCGAGCTTGTTTCTTTTGCTTAAACAGAGCAGACATGAGCTAAGCCCCTGGAAGTCAGAGGGCTGCTTGCCAGTGTGAAGATCTCATGTGGAGCAATGTTTGTATCGCCAGAAACCTATTTATTTTTTCCCATTTGCCTTGTTCCATGTTTGAAGGATTGGTCAATTGGCTTATAAAACAAATCAACAAAATGAGCCGTAACAAGTCTCTCCATCCGGAAGTCCTAAAGGCCCTTCATCCAGAAGTTCTAAAGGAATATTAAATAATTCCAATTTCAGGAATTTAAAATAATTGGCTGGTGATTAACTTCTCCCTTAAAACATCCCTCAGTAACAGAGCACCAGAAGGTACATATCCGTGGTGTGACTGTATCTTGAATACCATGTCTGGTCTCCTAATCTCAAAAAGTATGAAGTAGACCTGGAAGCAGTATAGATTGGGGTCACAAGTTGTCAGAGACATGGGACAGCCCCCACTGGAGAAGCAACTAAGTGAAGGGCTAGGAGCCTTCAGCCTAGAGAATAGAAAGCCTCTCTTCTCTAGGGGATAGGGAGGAGCTTGTAATAGCATGGTGGCCTGGAGAATATGACCGTGGAGCCAACTGTTCAGTGTCTTTTACAACACAATTACTAGCAGAAAGTGGCAGATTCAGAATAAACAGGACGAGCTACATCATCGCTCCACAGGGAGTGAGCTTAGAAACTCATAGAAACAAGACAATGGTGGTCATAAAGCTCTGCGTGGTTTCAGGAAGTAACTGAACAAATTCCCCATGAGTGATCAAGTACAAACGCACCACCCCACCTAGTACATCCCAGCTGTGGAAATCAGTGGAGGCTGGAGGAGTATTCAGAGGTATCATTATATGCTTGCTCTGTTACTATATTCTGCTTTGGCCCAGCTGAAACAAGATGCTGGGCTGAGTGGACTCTGGTCTGGACAAGGACAGCCATTCTTGAGTTTTTATGTTTCACCCAAGCCTCTCTTGCATACAGCTGTCGTACTGGGTTTCATCTAGATCAAGTCCCTGGATGTTCTTGATTATGTTAGCTTGAACGAGATGAATCTTGGAACTTCGAGACATGTAAATTGAAGGAATAACATTCTTGGCACCACAAACCATTTTAGGATAAAAATTATGTTGTCATTGAAAACTGAGCCCTAACAACTTTATAGAAGGAATCCATACTGCTGTTTCAATTTCCCTTTCAGATAAACACTGTCATTTTTATACTGGCAATGAAAGCATCGTGCAGACGAAGGCAACGTTCGTTTGAAAAAACTGGAGTCATGTAAGTTTGCGTTTCAAAACCTGTAGAAAAGTTCTGGCCAGGAATGATAAGGGACGGAATTGCCTAAAAGCAAGTGTTGGGGTGGGAAATAAATAAGATATTTGGAGGAGACAGTCAGCATTGGTAGAGGCAATTGGAGCTGCTTCCCCAGCACCTGCACAGGTTCCCTCAGAGCCTCTGTCAAACCTTCACCATGGTGCTCCACTACCAAGTGGTGACAGGAGGGAAATGTCTGGTCTCCAGATGGTATCATTATAGTCCTTCCAGATTTTTTGTCATACTCCCTACTACACTGTCACTTCGCCTCCACCCATGGCATGACCCATGCTCACCCATGGCTCAGAAGGGTCTCCTCTCACAACTGCCTGGGTGACCAGCCATGTTGTGGCAGAAACCCATTGAGGTTCCTGTGCTGAGGACCAGCCTCCCCCCATCCTGCTCCCCATGGGACAGGCAGAAAGCCTCGCAAGCTGCAACCTGCCGCCTTCCTGAGCTGCTGTGGCAGCCTGTTCCCATTAATGTCTGTTTTGCCCAAAGCTCAGAATTTACCTGTGAACTGAAACATGATTAGCTGGTGGCAAGACTTCTTTTTTTTTCAAATAGGTATCTGTATGAGATTTCAAAAGACTTCTTCTAGCTATTTGTTCAGCCCTGGCTGTTAGGTAATTTTTTTTAAAGTTTCTTTTTTAAATCTCCCTAAACAAGTGGAGTCTAATTGCTACTTAACGTCAGCTATTTTACTCATAGTACAAAACTTTTGCCACTAGAATTGTGACCGTCCTTTAAAAGCGTCTATGGAAATAATATTTTTAAGGAAATAAATATTCCCCTGAGTGTCCTAGATCCAAAACCTTGGGCTGTAATGTTGAGAAGGAATGTGAGAGTGAACTCAACAAATAGAAATGCGATGAACGTGGCCATTTACCACCCAGATCTCTTCCTCAGAGTCAACAAGGCTGAACGGTATGGGCTTGGCAAACAGCCTGGTTTGTTTAAAGAAAACGTTGGAAACGAACTTCAAAAGAAAACACCTTTTCTTTACCTGAATATGCTAAGTCACTGAGTAGTGCAATGAGAGAGTCGGGAACTGGGAGCTGGTGCACACTGCCCTAATTTTCCTAAACGTCCTTTTCAGTTGGCGAATCATTGGGCATGTGGCACTGCACATGCAGAGAAGTTGGGGTATTCTCTTGTATCCTGTTACGCTGCAAATGCCTGTCTGTTTGATTTACAGCTCTGGGCTGCGAACAGCATTCCTGACTGCTCATCAGTGCCACGTGGCTGCTGGGGCTGATGGCGGTGAACAGCGACGTCATGACGTTTCACTATCTCTTTGCCATTTTCAGCTGCCTGCAGGTAAGTTGGATGACATCTTGTCCATGGCAGACTTCAGTGAGCATGCAGTTGCACCCAGACCTCCAAAAACCTGCTAAACATTAGCTGACTTAGGAAGAAAAGAGATGTCAAGTACATTTTTTGCACTCTTTTCTCAAAGAGAGGGTTCTTTTCACCATAACCATAACTCTGAGTAATTACATGTCTCACTTTTAGTCATTCTAAAGATAAGTGCTCTTCTATTGTAACCTGTGACAGATAAATAACAGAAGGCACTTACACCTCTGTCTTTCTAGACACAAAAATCTTTATTACTGTCTTCTGCCTGCTCATTGTTAACAGTTGTTCTGTTGCTACAGTAAATTAGAGGCTGTTTTATTTCACCCAGAGTGGATGACTCCACATTCAAGGCTTTCACAAATTAAGTTACTGTTTAAGGAAATGAGCCAAATAATGATTTTCAAATACAACTCATTGCATTAGGGATTTGCTGGATTGCCTGTTCTAGTGTGCATACTTTTTGATTAAAGGTGTAGAACATAGTTATTTGTAGGAGACCCGACACAGAAGTAGTCATGAAGCTTCATGTTGGTCACAACTTGAATGTGACCAAGGATGGCAGTAACTGTCATGGCAAGTGCCTGCAGTATTAAACCAGCTACTGCTAGCAAACCATTCATGTCATCTGCAGCACAAAAGCCACAAATTGCAACCAAAGAGGAAAAGAAGTCTGATGGGTCTCCTCTGGAGACTGTCCTGTATCCTGGAAGCACACCAGATGGTCCAGCCTGGAGCAAGGTTATTTTGCCACTGCAGCTGGTGTGCTCTGAAATAAATACACCTACTCAGGCTATAAAATCAGGCTTCCACAAGCCTAAAATAAAGTTAGATTAAATATAAACCTGATGAAAGGGAGGAAAGTCAGCAGCTGGAATTCTCCAAACTTGCCCAGAGAGGCACAGTGGTATGTGGTGTTTCACCTCGTTGCCTTCTTTGAATTTGCATTTTTAAAGAGACATTTATGTGAATTTTATTAATGAATAATCCCAAAGTGCTAATGCCAGCTAAGATCACATTTGATTGAATGTTTAGAAAGTGAGCTTGAAGTTTAAAGTTTCACTAAGTCAATTGCTTTGGCTGAAATAATGAAAAGCAGGCATCTTGTGATGTTGGTACAGCTGCAACTTCATGAACGATTGGCTTCTATATACTGTATCTCCAACCAAAATTGATAACAATTTGGCAGCTGCGTGAGTTCCCTCAGAGCAAATACATCTGAAGGTTCGTTCACACATGTGTGCCCTCCGCCCCCAGCGAAAGCTGTTAATGTGTGTTCCTGGAAGCCCGCAACTGCCCAGCCCTGTGGATTTCAGCGATTTTCCCACAAGGAGGTGTTGCTGTAAAAAAGTATTGGAGGTATTGGTGTAAAATCTCTAAAATCTTAATGCAAGTACAACCCTCAACCTCCCTTAAGTGTCTTCCAGTGGGACATTAATGTCCCTATATGATATTTCGAGAAGAACATTTCCTCCCAAACAACAAGGGAGGGTGACACCTACCACAAGCTCTGCTCTGTAAATCCTGGAGGAACACATCATCGTGTATATTTTTGCAGGTCCTTTATGCGCATCTGAACATGGAAGCAAATTATAAAGAAGTCCTAGGGTATCAATCAATGCCATTTCAGTCAAAGACAGAAAAGTTATTGCTACTGAAATCATGGAGTACAAACTAGAATTCGGGGGTTATCTCAAAAAGGCTGTTCTCCAATATCTGTTTGTATTTGCAGTTTTATAGGAGTGAATAATTTAGATTTATTCTTCCTCTCTCTAAAATGATCCAGGGGCTGTTCATTTTCTTCTTCCACTGTGTATTTAACAAAGAAGTCAGGAAGCACTTGAAGAACACTTTAACTGGAAAGAAACCTCTTCCAGATGATTCCACTGCAACAAGAGCAACACTATTAACTGTAAGGAAAAAACACTGTGAAAAAAACATCCTCTTGCTGGTAAAAGTTATCTAAATACATTTATAAGTGGCTTGTAGTTAAGTGAATTGTCAGATTGATTTCAGTGACTTGTACAAAGATTACTGATGGCCTCTCTCAAAAGTTTTGATTACTGTTTTAATAAAAATTTTTGAGAGGAAGTATTTTTTTTCCTCAGCATCAAAAAACACCTGGTTCCTTCAAGACATTTAATGCACCTGTGGGTAACATGGCGTTTTGGTAGGATCATTCACTATTGCTTTGTGTTTTTTTTTCCTTCAGCGATCTCTGAACTGTAACAACACATATATAGAAGAGCCAAATATGTATCGCACAACTATTGGGGAATCCACTGTCTCCCTAGAAAGCACCGTCAGGTCAGCCAAGAGCCACAATAGCTACCTTGCTTATATTCTCAGGTAATCAGGTGGCAGGTGCATGGCTTACAGGTGCTTGCCTTTCCCTTTTCATTGCTCTTGTGGAAAACATAAATGTTTTGGTTCAAATGCTACTTCTTTTATGTCTCAACAGTTCTGGTTTATGTGACTGTAATTTCCTTCTGTGCATTTTCTTTTGCATGCGTCTTCGATGGGGACTTCCAACAGTGCAGTAGTTAACATAACTGTTAGGATAACTATATGGGCTGTGCTGCTTGCCTGTTAAAATTCAGTCATGTCTCAAGGAGCAGGATTTAGATTATTAACTTCAGGCTTTTTCAGAGTGTGATTCATGTGGCCAAAGGCAGACAGCAACATTATGATAACCTGTGTCTTGCTGTAGAAGTGACCACATTGACAATCAAGCACAAGATGGCTAGCGTTCACTGCAGCTGTCTGTGTTTGACCAGAAGAATCCCATCAGCCTGTCTGCCTTGTTGTTAAAAACAGTAAAGTGACCAAGAAAGTTGTCCCCTGTTTTTATTCTCTAAGGGATGAGGCTGCTCATAAGCTCAGTGGATCCTCAAGTCAAGCAAGGGCTGGTCAGACTGAAGCAGATTCCTCCATTTTTCATAGGAATCCATCAAAATCCAATGGTAAGAATTACTTCTAAATGCTTTGACCCAGTTCTGCACCTTTTCCCTCTCAGCACTTTTTCAAAGGCTTCTTTAATAGGAAGAATAATTAGTGTGACTTGATGTGTCTGATTCTTGTTATGCTCTTGGCATAATGAGCTGTGCAGTGGTTCCTTTACTAGGGAATCCTGGAATGGAAATATCATGTATTTGCTTCTATCTGACAGCTGTCACAGCTGTTGACAGTTTCTGGCGTCCCCTTTCTTTCTCACAAATTATGTGCTGTTGCTCTTGATTTTTAATTGGAGATCTTTTAACATTGGAGACCTTGAGGCAATATCCTCTTTTGCTGCTATGTGTTTTGTACAAGAAAATGAGAGGTGTCTCTTGCCTAACTTCCTTTCATTTGGGGTTTTGATGTTAAATTTTGTTGCCTTGTAGCAGTTTTTAAGAGTGCATGTGCAGATTCCTGATAATTCTAGGTACCTTGCTTTGCCTGTGTGTTGTGTTGATTGAGATCCTGTGGAGTTACTGTTCTGCATACTGAACAGGGTAAAAAGTGTCCCCATTCTGTTCTGCACCTCCCGTGCACATAAAGGTCCTGCCCCCTAGCTGAGCCAAGCAGTTGTGCTTCTCATAACTGCTTAGATGGATGCCACAGTCCCTGTGAATTAATCCTATGTACACTTAGGGATGTAGGAGCTCATCCCTGGCATGGCCTGAACCGGACACCTGCCTTTGCTTTCTCCTTGTGCATTTGTCAGATAGATTTGTTCAACTCCTGTCCATACTCTCATCGCTGTACTTCCCCTTTCTGCATTCGTAGAGCACGATTCCGACTCTGACAGTGAACTGTCCCTCGATGAACACAGCAGCTCTTACGCCTCCTCCCATTCATCAGACAGCGAGGAAGATGAGCTCGAGCCAGAGAAAAAGTGGAACACATCCACTTCCAAAAATAATGAACGTGGCCCGCTCCACAGCACACCCAAAGGTACTCCCAGTGCAAGAGGAGAGAAGTGTGCTCATTCCCTTCTTTAAAATAGCTTTAGAGGTGATAGGACAATTTTGCTAGACTAGTAATACACCTGAGACAGCATCCCTACCACTGTGCCTTGCTTTTTCTTCCTCCAAGGTCTTGTTCAAAGGGGTACCTGAGTGCAAGTAACAGGATACTTGAGCAAATCTGTGACTTACAGTGCTCAGACAGACAGCAGTCAGTGTGTTTGTAGGTCAGCAGATGCTGCACAGCCAGGAAAGTCTCATATGAAGGAAGAGGAAGAGGAGGAAGGAGATGGTTATTTTGAGGGCAGGGGGAAGAAATACCTGCCCCTCCTCATGCACTGCGGGCATATGGATTCAGTGGGTTTGGGGCCACCATGGACATAAAGAGTGGGAGATCATTGGCCATTGATATCAGTACTGTGTGGCAGAGTGCAGGCATTTCTAGGGGCAGTTCATCTTGTTCTAAAGGTAAGTTAGCTTAGAGTGACAAATGTCCAGTCTGTATGCTGGTGCTCTGCACAGACACAGCACAAGGTGCCTCAGGTGCCCTCAGCTCAGATGCCAGCATCCCCAGGGAGCTGGTGGAATCGCAAGCCCCAGAGAGCTGGGAGAGGAGGTTTGACTCACACCTCTCAGTAATGGAGCCAGCGGCCTTTCTCTGAGAAGGGTTTGGACACTCTGACATCCTACCAGGCATGTTTTGTGGGTTTTGCTGCACTCCCAGGGCAGTGCAGTCCAGCAAGGATCATCTGAAGCATTTCTCTGATTTCACACACAACTCCTCCCCAGCCACAGGAAACAGGACTGGCTGGGCAGCGGTTGAGAAAACCTATCAAAAGTGGTTTTCGAGCTAGTGTTTCTTTGCATTGCAGTTGATACCCTTCCCAATCATATGAAACCCTATTGGCCCACAGAGTGTGTAGCGGCCAGTGACAGCGAGGACCCCAATGGGAAACAGAAACTCAAAGTCGAGACCAAGGTCAACGTAGAGCTTCACAGGGAAAACCAGGTGAATCACAGCAACGAAGCACCGCAGGACAAGGAGAACGAAGGGCAGCAGAAGGAGAACAGACCTCTGTCCCACCAGAATAACCAGCAGACAGAGCAGAGGAAAGGTAGTGTGGCCTCCCCAGCCTCACAGCCCTCACAGGCTTTATTTTTGAAATAAAGTGGCAAACTAGAAGTCTGATTAAGAATTATAAAATGTCACTTCTTGGATGTGTTCAGCTTGATAAATGAAATTACTGATACATTTCAAAATTCTCGTTATTCCCTCTTTTCTGTAACAGGCATCTTAAAAAATAAAGTCACCTACCCTCCCCCACTGGTGGATAAGAATATGAAGAATCGACTGCGGGAAAAGCTATCAGATTACAATCAGACCACAATCTCATCCAGGACTGCTTCCCTGGGGACAAATGACGTGGTCCGCTCTCCGTCAGACTCGGGGGTAACAGTAAAAAATGCTCGGAGGGAACAGTCTCGAGACCAGCTCAATGGCATGGCCATGAATGTCCACGTGGGAACAGGACATGCTGACAGCTCAGACTCGGAGTAAGTGCCGTATCAGGATGCCCTGGCAGACTTCCCATGGCTCTGGTCTCTCCTTCCACTTTCCAGCCCCAGACTCCCACTGAGCAAGGATTTCACTTGGTGACTGGACAGGAGTCCCTCACCAGTGACTGTCCTGAGTGCTTCTCCATACCATGTCCGCAAGCCATGCTGTTGCACTGATTAGAAGGCCAAAACCACAAGCAAGGTTCCGTGACAGACACCTGTCACTGGTCACCTTGGCATGCTCTGAATTAGCAAGCTGATATGTTACTGACACGCTGGAGACCAGAGCGAGCTAGCTCTGCCCCGTCACCTTGCTGTGGGACTCACTGCACTTGGCACGGTGACCCCTGGTCACAATGAACCAGCCTCCCATGTCCACGCAAATTATCTGTCCCCTCCGTGCCTGGCGAGCTGCCGAGGTCATAGTCTTACCCGGCCCATCACCAGCACAAGGATGGGCCTTTTCCTCTCCCTCGTGCTGCCAGGCATCCAGGACAGCTCAGCAATGCCCACCCATGGCCCCAAGAGCTGTGCATGCCCTCAGGGGTGCTCTGCTCAGGGCTACCCCCTGCTCCTGCTTCTCTGCCCCCAGCTCCTCACCTTCACTCCCCTAGGACCATGGGAACAGTTGTTTTTCCCTCTGTTTTTCACCTGTCCTCCCCTTTTGCAGCAGGGAGAGCGGTTGGGGCCATTAGAGACCTATCACTAATGGGGTACAGTTAATTATGAAGTGGCCAGTACCAGGCACCTAAGGAGGAGGATAGGTGCAGAGCAAACATGGAGCAGCACTTCTTGATGTGTGTCCAGTAAGACCAGCAAGAGCTGTTGTGGGTGTCTGGCAGCCAGCGTGGAGGAGGGTGGGTCAGGGCAAGACCCCAGTGAAGAGGACCCCTGAGGAAGCCCAGTGTTTTGTGGGGGAAAGGCGCTAGGCTGGGGGATGCATGGGGTGGACTTCCAGCTGGGCAGAAGGAAACCATTGCTGGGGCAGGAGGTCCAAAGGCTGCAGAGAAAGTGCCAATCAAGCTAGTGACCCTAAATTACCAGGTGCGCGATTCCCACCCGCTGCATGGCAGTTGTTTTGCGTATTTGTGATTGTAAGCTAAATAAAACATTTAACAAAAGGCTAAACAAGCTTTCAGAGAAAGGGTGTTATCAGAAACCTTGTTACTCATCATAATTCTCACATTGAAAATGAGGACAACAGCCATACTTAAAGTCTGTGCAAATATTTTACACATACAGTCTTCCTTGTATTAACACAAATAATAGTCTCACTCTTTCTCCAAACCAAGAGAAAATTTCTCACCCAGCTTTAACTCTGACATTGTCTCACCATGCTTTAGACACCCATGTTGTCTGGGTGCACAGACCATTCCCAGCTTACTATAAAAAAGCATCTTTGAGATGCTGGGAACTGGCTTTTGAAATATATCCTGATTATCCAGGAAACAGAGATGTCCTTAACAAATAACTACTACTTGCTGCTACCAGGTAATACATTCATCACTGGAGAATAACTAGCCAGCTTCTACTAAACAACTGTTCTATCTGTGCACCTTTTGCATGCCGTAAAACTCTGCTGTTTGACAAGCAGAATACATGAATCTGTCTGAAATACCAGGCTTGTAACAGCTTGTAAGAGTTGTGTGTGAACCTCACATCTTCACCTAAGCATTAGCCAAATACAAGCCCTCTGTAGAGCTTCCTCTAAAGAGCACATCTCTTATGTACTACCTGGAATTGTTACTCCCAGCTGATCTTCCCCTCCAGGACAGCATCCCCCTTGCAAGCATTGGATTGGCAAGGCATGGTAACTTCACGGAGCATGAGCCCTTACTGAAAAAGATAGTGGGTTTGGGTGGAGTGGTTTGCCTGTGCCTGTGTAACCCTAAGCTTGCATTATTACTTCTTCTCGCTAACAGAGGCAGTAACGAAACTTCAATTTGAACATCAGGAAGCTGTGATCGCTGCTGCGCTGTCCTGAACTACTCACTGCAGGGTCGCCGCTTGCCCGCCTTGGACTTCGTCAGAGTGGCCACGTAGTGAGGACAAGATCGGCGTTGATTCTCACACATGGTTTCATGTTATGGCAGACTCCTGACCGCTAATGGCAGAGACACAGTGCCTGGATGCACCTGTGATAAGGCTGCTGTGTGGTACGCTCTGCACGGTGTGAACCTGTGCCAAAAGGCATGGAAATGGCCACAGGGATGCACTGTGAGGGACAGATACCTGCTCGCAGTGCGGACAGTGCTGCAGGGGTTGCTTATCTACTGGGGAGAACCAAGGGAAAATACGTTGTTACTGCAGTGGACCTACAGTAAGTCAATCCATCAGCCTTAAGACCAGCGCCAGGAGATGTCCCTTGTGGAGTTTTGTCCCACTACAGTGTGAACCCTTCGGCTTGCTGGGCTCTAGGGAGGAATATCCCAACAAGTGTCCTTTCGTTTCTATGCCAGCATCTCTTATCTACCCCACTACGGGCATGTCGTCTTAAGAAAAAAAAGTCCTTTATATATATATAAAAAGTGTAGATACGTTTATATATTTTGTATGGTGTTGCTAAAGAAAAAGTTGCTTTGTATATTTTACATTTATACTGATCTTCTTAATTTGATAATAGGTAAGCAATTAAAAGAGGTTTTGATATTTTTTATATGAACATTGCACAATTCTACTTGAATTTGGCATTTGATAAAGTAACTGAGGTTTGCATGGAAACCACCTTAAGATGCAATGCAGTTTTCAAAGTTACACAGTAAAAGATTACATCGAAATCCATTACCGTAATTTATAAGTTTTGTTGACAGATATTGGAACACTTTAAGGACACGGTATGGTTTTTTTCCTAACCTCTTCTAAAACCCACAAAAAATGTTTTGTTTTTTCATTTCTTGGTGTTTTGACCTCTTCTCTCAAGTGCATTGAAATGTTCAGCAACTGAACTTCAGGACTGAAAATAAGTCACATCTTTGTCTAAGATTTCAACACAGTCTTGTCTGGAAGAAGTCAAATCAATATTTCCCTTACCAAGAACAGGAAAACAAGTGGTGTCATTGTATGGTAGGTTTTGACTTTTGTCTGGCTCTGCAACAGAGCTCTGCATGTCCCAAGAAGAGGGTCTTCCTCCCATGGGGCAAGTTCTGCCTCAGGCTCAGTGTTTTATTTTACTGTTAATTTCTTTCCCACTGGAGTCAGCATGCTGCTAATGAAAACAGAAGTGTGAGTTTTTAAGGATGACCAGGTTTCGCTGCTCAGCTCTTTGACAAAGCCCTGGCCTTTGTGGTGTTTCAAAAAGCACATGGAAGGCTTAAGGGTTCGTGTTTCCCACAAAATATCCTGGTTTCTCAAGTAAAGGAAAGTTAAGCGTGGGCTGTTCACTGTCTTCACCTTCCGCACCATTTACAAGAAAAGGAAAAATAAGATGTGAAAAGGTTGCATGCAGCAGCATGGGGCAGAGCTCTGCTGGTGGCTCCCTGTGGTGGGAATATGCAACTCAAAGGGCGACAGTGGTGTGGCCGTGACCAAGGCTTTCAAGAGCTCCTTGCTCGCCGTAGCAGCCCTTCTGGGAAAATATTGGCTTTCATTTGTGTAAGCATGCGTGTGAAAGGGAAAAAACCAGAAAATCAGGCTAAATAAAATGCAGGAAATGAGGAAAAAAATAAATAATATATACTGTAATCTTGTTTTCATTATATGCCTATGCATTTTCAAATGTATCGAGGAGACCTTTGGAAGTGAGGGGGAGGAAGGATGCTGTTCCTTGAAAAATTATGCAACATACTGTGTGAAACTTTCTGACTGAAAAAAGTTTTGAATGTTTTAAGGGTCTGGCACTTGGCAGTGTGTTCAGGCATTGTGTATAACCCACACTAGTTGTTTTTACATCTGTGTATGTATATTTTGTCCCAGTGAGATGTAGGTAGTTCTTTATTTTGATCAGAATTGTTGCAGTAAATGAGCGTCAGTTGTATTAATGACAAAAAAATTAAAACCTATTTTTATGACTTTTTTAAAAACTTTATGGCAGATTAGACACTGGAGGTTGTTGTTTTTTTAACAGATGTATATTTATTAATGTGCAGAACACTGGAATTGCATCACAGATGAAAGGAGAATTTGCAATAAATTAAGAATGTTTTTTTTGAACTTGTGTTCTTCTTCCTCTGGTGGTTGATGTTAAGTGCAGTACAGATGCTGAGGGCCCAAAGGGCATTTCCTGGGGGTTAGAAGGTAGCAGTAGGGGGAATGTACGGGTACCTAGCACTCTCACCAAGGAAGCAGCCACCAGCACTGATCCCTGTGGGACAGTTCCAGCCCCAGTTGGCGTCTCCTGAGGGGTTTGCTCCAGGTGGACACACATGCACACACAATTTGCAAACAGCTCTGCCAAAACCTGCCATTTAACAAACCCAAGCATTAGCCCAAAGAAAACTGTTGTAAATTTTATTGTGTGAGTTCAGTTTTTGGTGAAACACTAATACTTGAGTTTATTCTCAAGTATTGGCTCACTTTACTGTGGAAAAGCAGAAATAAGCCTCAGGCTTTCCCATAAGCAGGGTAGTTACAGGACAGACCAGCCCATGATCCTGTCTCCAGTAACAGCCAACAGCAGGTGTTTAAGAAAAGAGGATTATCAGCCACACATTACACAGTGAGGTGGCCTCAGCAGGGTCCACAGCCCCTAGCACGCTGCAGCTCAGGGGTCCCCAACGGGAGGGGTTGCGCTTGCCTCCAGCAGCCCATTTTTTCCTCCACTAACGTTTCCTGTTGTGTTTTGGACCCATGTAAACTCCTGGTACACAGTGGGTTGCTTGATTGGGTCTCAAGCAGCAATAAAATATTCTTACTTGTCTTTAGCTTCATTCCTGTCCCCTGCAATGGACACTTTTGCTGCCTGCACCATGAGAACAGTGAAGCAATTCTTTCTCAGTCACCTCCTCCAGGTCAAAGAAGAAGACCCGCTCCATCCTAGAGCACTTAAGGTGTCTCTTTCCACCTGAACAGCTCTCTAATTGTCCCTTGTGCAGAAACACTGCTATATCTTTTAGATTCCTTCTTGCCCTTCTTCAACCCCGTACCAGGTCTAATGTAGGCTTTCTGGAGACTGCAGAGAGAGAGAAGAGACCAGAGCAGCCCACAAAACGCAAATGGTAGGCCTACCAACAGCCAAAAAAAAAAAAAAAAAAAAAAAAATCTTCCTGTCCTAATCTCTACAACAGCTTTTGGCCTAAGCAAATAATTGTGAGAAAAAAGACTCCAGAAAGGATGGGCCAGTGGCAGCATCATGGCACAAGAAGGCGGTAGTAACCTGAGTGATCACATAGCCCAGCCCCTCCAACAGCCCAGGATCAGATACACTTGGGGATTTGTCTAACACAGTCTTAAAAATCCTCAGTGACAATTCCAGCATGTCCACCAACAGCCTGTCATAGCCCTTCCCAGCACGATGAGTTAGTTTGTCAGTATCCTTGTGTCATGCTTAGATGTGCAGCTCGCTCAGCTGCAGCGGGTGGTCCTGACAAAGTCTTGCGGAGGGGATGCAGAAAGATCGCCAGCAGCCCTGGTGAGATGTTCTCACCATCCGCACTGTCACCTGCAGCACCAGGGCTGGTCTGGGATGCATTTAGGATCATATGGGCCCCATATGATATCACAGCGTTTGGGCCCCACAGTGTCTTCTGCAGAGCTTCTGCCTTGCCTTTATGCTCCCAGTTGCACATAGCAGCTCACTTTTCCTCCATGTAAGTAGCAATTTGCACTGGACTCATTTTCCATTTTAGTCTCTTGATTTTTTTTTTCATCCATTCTCCAGTTTCCCATACTCATTTTGGATTTTAGTCCTGTCCATGTGGATGCCTGGAGTCCTTTGGCAGCATCTGCAGTCTTTACAAGCTACCTTTTATTTCACCATTCAAACTATGAATGAAAATACCAAGTAAAACTGAACCCAAGAGGGCTCTTGTAAAACTTCCCTTCTTGCCAAGCAAGTCTTGCACCTCCCTCGTATCGATTAACGCGAGACCGCTCAGGCTGGGTTTTCTGTGTGAGAATACAGCCTGCAACAGTATCAAAAGCTTTGCTGAAGACCTGTCCCACCTGCTGCTGCTCCTTTATCCATGGTGCCAGTTGCTGTATTAAAGAAGAAAATTAGATTAGTCTGATGCGTGTGCGTTGCAGGGAGGCCGTGTTAACTCATTCCTGTGTTCTAAATACTTACAAGTGTCTGTGCGTGCCCCCAGGCCCCCCTCGGGGCTCTGTACAGGGCTGATGTCACCACAGGCTGTCCCCTCCTCTTGGCTGGCCACCTGCTGCTGCCGTCCCTCCGCTCCAAGACCACTGTGAACAGGGTGTCTGCTCCTTCAGCCCCAGTGTCCCGTACACCAAGCATTTTGCCTTTGTTTGGAGCCACGGGGAGCAGGGTCGATGTCTCTCTGAACTGGTGTTTTGTGCAGGCAGCCCAGGCTGCTGCGGGACCCCCCCTCTGCCAGGGTCAGGACACACCGCAGAGGTGCAGCGGGGCCGAGCCACCCCATGCCCAGAGGACTGTGCTTAAGCTGAGAGGCGCCCTGTCTCTCTGACAGCTGCTGCATGTGTGTCCCAGGGCCATCCTTGGCTAAAACGAGGGACCCCCCCAGCCCAGCATGGCCTAAGGTGGGACCCACCCTGACTTTCGCAAAGCCATCATTTTACAGCAGAGCCACTTCTGAAATAGAAATGAACTCAAAGCTTGAGCTTTCCAGGTGCTGCCGCTCTCTTTCATTCCAATAGCTGCTGTGCATCCAGTTGGGTGGTTTCCAGTATTAGTTTCCTACAGGTTGGGGTTTCCCCCCCTGCAAATACAATAGCTTGCATAAACACCAACCCTTTAGGCTGACATGTAGGGAAAAATGGTCACTTGACAGCAGCTCTTTGGAAGTCCACCTTGAATGATCTTGTTCAGATGTCAAGCCTGTGTCACGCTTTCCAAGTGAAGAACGTAGAGCTGGCTCTGTGTTTTTGTTAGATACTCATATGCTGGAGGAAACAGTGAGCATTTGAAGCCCTGTGTGTGTATAAAGAGGGCAACTGCAGCAGTGGGTCCCTGTGTATGATGTTTTTAAATGCAGGGAAAGTATTTATAAATCTGAGTGATTCCAGCACCAGCTCTGCTGGGTGAAAAGCAGAGAAAGGAACACGTCTCCCTCCAAACCCCCTAAGCAGATGTATCTCAGCTGCTGTTCCCTCTGCATGGGCAAGGGATGGACATGGCTCGTGGGGCAAGGGAAGAACTTGGAAAAGCATCAGCTGGGAGAGCCCACACTGGCACTCACCCTGGCAGCCACATGGTCCCCCCAGAGCTGGCTGGCGCTGCACAGTTCTGGCAGGAGTCAAAGGGAAAGAAAAATGGAGCGGTGAGACAAGCTCCACGTGCAACATAGCAGAGCATCGTCGGCCAGGCTGAGCCTCCGTGAGAGGAGGCAGGTCCCTGCCAGGCTCCCATGGGGATGGCAATCCCAAGGAGCAATCCCTGCACCCAGCTGCTGGGCGCCTGTGAGCGCTCACCAAAGCCGAGTGGAGGGTTTGCAGCGGACAGGCAAACAGGCAGGTTCTGCGATGACAGGATTACTGAGAAGGAAAAAAAAAAACCAAACCTGTTCATGGCACATGGCAAGCCCATAATAAAATAGCTGTTCTGGAGTGAGCACCCTGAAGGTACAAAGAGATAAGAATGCTCTTCAATCAAAACAGCTGCATTTTCAGTACATGCTCATCAGATTTAAGAAAAAAAAATAAGAACCTACAGCAGCAATTTCATTAGTTACAAAAGCAGTTTCCCAAAGGCCAGCATGTTTTAAGAGGGGAAAGAATACCTGGTTTTAAAGGAAATAAGCATCCTTTTCACCTGGGTCTGTTCCACATGGTCCCTTCAGGTTAGGAACATCCCACTGAATCCAGTACAAAACAGCAGCAGCTGAGGTTGGGAGCCAGCAAAGTGAACAAGTTTCCAGGTGAAACAGTACATCAGGCATTGACTTGAGAAAAATTAGTATATTTAATTACATGTTTCAGTTTTCTGGATAAAACAGATGAGAAAGCCTGGAATGGTTAACTCCTTCACTTACCTCTGCACACGTTTTGGGGATAGAAAGGGTCAGGGAAAAGCCCTGCTGGTTTAGGGTTAGGGTTTGTTCTGCTGACATGAAATGGCCAAACTAACTGGAGTGCGTGGTTGGTCAGCAGGGTTCGAGCTGCCGTGCCACCACAGCACGCCTGACACGCGGCTCTTCTCCACCAGGTTATCCAAGGAAAAACATTTTCCTGGCTGATCTCATCTAGGTTGTGCCAAGCACAAATGAAAAGTAGTTTGGATATTTTCTTTCTTGCTCACTGGAGTGACCTGCCATCTTCCCAGGCAGCCCTCTGCCCCACGCATGGCTTCCCTGCAGGCAGCACCCTGCAGCACAGCCAGTGCCACCCCAACTGAGGGGACCCTGAGGAGGTTTCTGTCGACGCTGGTTCCCCTTGCCAGAGCAGACCGGCAGCAGAGCGCTCCTGTTTCTCTCAATGTTTAGCTCATCTCTGCGGGCAATGCAGATACATGCTGTGCATCCCTCAGGATTTGCTGTAACCTCCCTCCGTGTTAAACCTGCCTCTCGCTGACGAGGAGCCTTGCCTCCGCTGGGCTGGCTTCTCATGGCAGGTGCTCAGTACAGCAGCACTAGCTACTGGGATGAGTTACAGCTGATGTCTGTTGCAATTAAGGGATTAGAGAGTTGTGGCAGGCAGCAGCACACAAGCACGAGCTGACTGCTCTCATTCCCAGGATCAAACTTTTGTTTCTCCTGATGCATCAGGAGGCTGCTCAGCCTCTGGATTCAGAAAGGAGGTAACTTGCAGGGAGCCACCTTAAAAGTCTTCAGTCTCAAATCCTTTCCTCCTCAGTAGTGAATTCTCCTGCTTTCTCTGTACTTCAAGCACTGCATACAACAGTATGGCAGTGCAGAGGAGACACACCAGGTGAGGACAGTCTCTAAGGTTCATCATCTGGCTACTAATCAGTTCACAGAGATTTTTCTTGTGCTATCTCCTTCATCCTAAAAGCTAGGTGTAAAACTAGCTCAGTGTAAAGATCTTATAGGATAAAACACCCTCTTTAATATTCAAAACCAGTGTAGGCTAGTCTGATTCATTTCTATAGTTATTAAAATAGCAATAAGTACTAATAATGAGTAAAATGATCTTCAATGTCTGAAACCTTTCAAACTTGTAATAAATTAATCATACAGTTTTACTACACATGGCAAATTTGCTAACAGAACTCCTCTGCCATGGAGCTAGTTGTGTGGCACAACCTGTAGAGTCCTTCACATACTCCCAGCGAGGAGCAATAGATTAACATGTGTGAACAGTAGAAAAACCCACCTTAAGTGACTAGATTAAAATAAAAACTACATTTAATCCAGTGCTGATCTTAAATCCACCAGATGCCTCATATCTAGTTATCTCATTTTTGTATACCAGTCCTTTTTATGTTTATAATCCACCCTTCTTTGATGTTTATAATTTTATACAAAGCCTCATCCAGCATAGCCCAGCCATACTGGCCCGGCTGAGTTTGCTTTGCCGTCAGACAGGAGCTGCAGCTGGGCTGGGGACACAGCCTTTGAGCTGCACAGGTTGCCAAAGAAATCTGTGCTCCCACTCATCCTCTCTATAGAGGCAAATTTCCCCGAGGTCCTTCAAATAAGAGAAGAAATGTTAAATTGCTGGTTCTGACTCCTCAGTCTCTCCTCCTGTGTTGCCGTGAGCAGTGAGCACAGCCCAGGATTTTCCTGCTGTGCTGGTGTCCATCAGCCCTGGGAGACAGCGAGAGGGAATCTCTACAGCACCCGCCTCAGGGGAGAGGAGCACATGGGGCATCTTCCCTGCTCCAGAGAACATGGGTGAGCCTCTCATCTCTGTTCTGACCGAATTTCATTAAAATCAGAAGAGAACTGGATGCAGAGGGATGAAGCAGCTGGCTCCCATCAAGCAGATGTTCCATACCTCTGAGTCTCCTCTTTCCTACCTAGGGGCTTTCTCAGAGCAAAAGAAGAAAAAGAAGAATTTGCCATTTGTCCAAGAGTCCAACTTGAAGTTTGGCAGAACAACCCAGATGGCCCAGCCACCAGCCAGAACTTCCAGGTAACCGCTACCACCACCACTGCTGGCAGAGCAAAGCCAGCTCACTGCAGCCCCAGAGGCACAAACCCAGGAGCCCTGCAGGAACGCAAAGCACCAGAGGAATTTCCATCATGAGGCTCCACAGCACTGCCGGAGAAACCCAGGATGGAGCAGCTGGGCCACTTTTCTCTTGATTAAACTTCTTGCTGAAAGTAAGTCTCCTGTTGCTTTTCCCCACAGGAGCTGATATGCTATAATTACAAGGCTGGTGCTTTCCTGGGAACATCCCCGAAAGATGGTGGTGATGAATGGGAACGGTGCCACTGAACTATCAAAGTCTGGAGCGAGGCAGTCCCCTGGGAAAATTTCATTTATCCAGCTAGGGTCTGATTAAGGGGAATCTCTCCAAGTATTTTGTTGTTTCTGTGACCTTAAAACTTTCAGAGTGAGTTCAAAGCTCTTTTGTATTGAAGAAATGACTCCATATACTGTAACGTTGCATAGAATGAGGAGTGCATTCACTTTTTCCATTCTCAAGTTTCTCTAGCTGATGCTATGTATTTACTAGAATGCAAGACATTCTAGAAAAGAAAAAAAAATCCTAGAGATTCAGCAAACCCCTCACACATCCAAATAAGTGTAAGAATCTGCTGTTAGTTCCCAAAAAAAAAAAAAAAAAAAAAAATCCTTTTTACATCCAGCCATTCAAGAGCCAGAGGAAGTTTAAGAGTGGCCGTGAGAGCAAATGACCGGCACAGCACGGCGCAGGGGATGGAGGACAGGCAGGACCTGAACTCTAAATAAAAAGCATGTGTTTGCCCTGCTGCCAAGGCTGTCCTGCCCTGACTCATACCAGGGGCGCTGCGTCCAGTCCCGATGGGAGTTGGGCTCTGACGAGCTGCCGCTTCTCAGCTGGCTCACTGATATGCTGAAAGGACAGCGTGGCTTCAGCCCTGCCTGGAGCAAACCCACCGAGTGACAATTCTTCCAATGTATTGGCTCAGCACAAATCTTAAAAAAAAAAAAAAGGGAGAAACTTCACAACCATGGAAAATCCGATAGCCACCACCTCCCAGCAGGGCCGTGGGTGGCCGGCAGGGACGAGCGCGATGTCCTGGTGCCTCCTGGTGCTGGAGCTGGAAATGGCACACCACCGCGCTGCGCCAGAGGGAATTTCATTGTGTTCAATTCATTAGAGCATGCAAATACATCTAAATGCAGCGGAAGCGTTTTTTTAAATGCTAATCATAAACTGTGCAGGGTTGCAAGTATGTTCCTCACCAGTGGGGGATCAGCGGGGATCCTCTTCACCTGCTGTCACCATCATCTCCCACCTGTGCATGCTGCCACAATGCTCATAACACCCATCTTTTACAGTCCAGAAGACAAGACCCCTCGTCCATTTTTCTCCCTGTTTCTGGCATGGAAAACAAATAATTTCATCTGTTTTCCTGTTTGGGGTTTTTTGGTCCCTGGTAGTAGTCAGGGCTAATGGTCTTTCTTTGGTTGGAGAAATTAAACAATCTGGATTTACTTGAAGAAAACAGCATCAAAGGCATTCAGAGAAATCTTCAGTTTCAACCTGACTTGCTCTGATCTGTGCTCATCCTTACTGACAGACCAGTTGGCTCCAGCCTCCCCAGCCCACACACAATATTTTCACTGGAGCCTCACTCTACATCAGCTTTTCACATTTGTCCCCTTTCCCCTGAAGCAGCCTCTTGCCTTCAGAAGCAGCTTCTTGGCTTCCAGCTCACCAGACCTCCAGAGAAGCTGCAGAAACACCCGTTAGTATCAGGACCAGCGTGCAGGAGATAGAAGGACTCCATCTCTGGCGGCAGTTCCCACTGAGACTGGCTTATATCTGCGGTGAAACCTTAGCTTTTTTTT
>NW_010119021.1:0-270 GCF_000699245.1 Pterocles gutturalis
CCCGGGAGCTCGGGGCTGGGACAGCGCAGGCACGGGGGGCCTGCACCCCAGGAGCTCAGGTTTGGGGCACACGGGGCAAAGCGAAGCCTGGACAGGGCTGAGCAGGACCGAGAGCTGTGCTCAGTTTGCAGAAGACTCGGGTTCTCTGATGGGGGGACAAATGCTGTTTGGTGCGTTGTCACTTCACGCCGCTGTGCCCTCGAGGGGGGATGCAGGAATAACCCGTGTCTCCCGTCCCTCCGCTCCCGCTCTGTCCTAGGGCGGACCCAT
>NW_010119021.1:376-1113 GCF_000699245.1 Pterocles gutturalis
CCCCGGTGGCAAGGAGCTCATCGAGGTCTGCGCGCCCGACCCCTTCGTCACCGCGATGGACAGCAACTGGGTGCCCCACAGTGTCACTCACCGGCTGGATGAGACCCTCCAGGAGCTGAAGGAGAAGACGTTGCAGAAGGAGGAAGAGGAGGAGAGCCAGGACACCGTGCTTGGTGGCGGAGAGAAGGAGGCACGGCACAAAGCCGAGAGCCCGGAGACGGAGGAGCAGCGCGCCCGGTGCCAGCAGTGGTTGGCCGAGTGGGCTTTGGAGTGAGCACGAGCCCCGACTCTGCGTTTCCAGCCCAACGCTCCATTTTCGTCCCAGCGGGTCTGCACAGAGCCCCGCGCTGGCTCCACACCTGCACTTTCTGTACACCGTGGCTTCCCTCACTCCTGGGGCTGGGATTAGGCAGATTTTTAGCAGTGATTAGGATGGGTTTATTTTTTTAACGTACACATCATCCACCTGGCCACTGGATGCCCCTTTCCTAATTCTGCGCCTCAGCAGCAGAGTCAGTGTGTCACGTACCAGCTTCAAGTGACCCCAACGCTTTCTGTCCCTGTCCCGGGGCTCAGGCACAGCCGAGGCAGGATGCTCACTGCCTTTGCCACGAGCACGATGGACGTATCCGCAACCCTTGGTGCGAGGATGCTGAAACAGAGCCCAGCAAAGGGAGGGGACAACGCAGCGGCTGCAGCCCCGGGGGCCGTGTCCCCTGTTCCCCTTGCTGCCTGGC
>NW_010119021.1:1240-2934 GCF_000699245.1 Pterocles gutturalis
GAGCGGTCCCCTGCTGCCCTGTCCTCGCACTGTCCTTCCTGCCTCAGCCTGCGTGGGGTTTTTTAGGGCTTTATAGAAGGTGAGTGAGTTGATACGAATGGATTTTAAAACTTTTTCAAATTTCTATGAGAAGAATCTAGTCTTTTAGGGGTTCTGAAATACTGGTGGTCTCAGAGCAGCGTGTATTTTTAGTACGTCTGTGGTCAGAAGAGCCAGCAGCCCAAAGCTTTTTTAATAGATTTATTATTTTTTCTCTTAGCATCGCCTTTTCCTAGCGCCCACCTGTACCCCGGGTGTGGATTAACCCCTGCTGAGACAGCTCGGAAGGCACAAGCCCCTTTTCTGCTTTACCCAGAGGAGGGGGAGTTGGGTTTTGTCCCGTGGCATGGATCCTCGCGGGCAGGTTGCCACCTCGCCCTCCCCTTCCCACCCCTCTTGTCCTCTGCAGCCCTCGGAGGAAAGTTTGGAAATGAAGAGAGCAGGGCAGGGGGGCCAGGGCTGGCCGCAGCCCCCTGCACACAGAGCACCCATCCCCGCGGCGTCCGGCACCGAGCCACCAACGTCAGCATGTGTCCAAAGTCACTGTCACCCCGCAAGTCCCACATGAAATGCGCCCGACAGCGGCTTCACGTCGCTCGTATTCCTACCCCGAGGGGAAATAAACCGTCCCAGCCCCCTCCCCACCAGTGAACGCCCCGTGTGGGTCACCGAAACCCCGCCAGGATTTGCACAGCCCGTCCCTGGTGTCCCCGTGCTGCGGCATGTGGCTGGGGACAAGGTGACTGTCACCTTGCTTTTGTGGGTTGGCACAAAGCGCTGCAGCGTGGGGACAGGCACATGGTGACAGCTCTGCAGGTGCCAGCCCTGGGCACCCAGTGGGGACTGCGGGCTCATGGGGACCATGGCTCACAGGGACCCCGGGCTCACGGGGACCCCGGGCTCGTGAGCTGGTGGCAGAGGGCTCAGGGGGGTTTGAGAAGCAGAAGATCCGTCTCCTTGCTCCCAGGTCCCGTCCCTGCCCGTCCCATCTCCCAGGAGGGGACAGGCAGCCCCAGGCAGGTCCCAAAGCCATAAATTAACGCCACCAACCTGTTTGCCAAAGAATGTCCGCGGGTGACGCTCGCAGGC
This sequence comes from Pterocles gutturalis, assembly GCF_000699245.1. NCBI lineage: Eukaryota > Metazoa > Chordata > Aves > Pterocliformes > Pteroclidae > Pterocles > Pterocles gutturalis. Next base: position 2,369 of record NW_010119021.1, read on the forward strand.
GGTCCTGAAAAGTTCCGGGTGAGGTTCCCAGCACTGGAGACAGGGCACAGCCTTCCCTTCCCACAGCCCCGGGCTGGGATGGTCCCCACGGCGTGACAGGGGACACGTCCTGCAGCTGCAAGGCCGGGACGAGGCTGTCCTCAGCCATGGGGTCGGTGGCAGCGGTACCTGGGGACACGCTGGTGCCGGGGCACAGGGGGATGGTGATAGGGGCTGGCACCCCGTGTGCACCCACCATCTGCGCTGGGGAGCCCCCACCCCACCCATCAGCTGTCGTGTGTTGCACTTTTACCCAAAATTGCAGGACCCAGAGATAAACACGTATTTTCCTTACCCAGCAGAGATGTTGTCCAGGCTCCTTCCCGCATCCTGCTCCCCCCCTCTCTGCGTCACGGGGACATTTGCAGCATCGTGTGTGAATCCGCTTGTGCATTCATCCCGGGGCGGGGGTGATGGGTGTGCGTCTCGTGATGTCCCGTACAGCTTGGAATAACCCCGATTGCTCGTTGCACCTGCCCACAATAAACCATCACCCGCACACCCCGCGTTCGCTCTCTGCTTTCTCA
>NW_010119022.1:0-32563 GCF_000699245.1 Pterocles gutturalis
CACCCAATGACCAGGGCTCAGCCTGTTCCTAGGTAGTGATCCTGGAGTGGCGAGAATCCTGAAACTGCAATCCCAGAAATTAAATAAGAGGCCAAGTGTCCAAGATCGAGAGCTGACCAAGAGAGCGAGACAACACCAATAGAGGGGCAACTCAGAGAGAGATGATCCAGATCAAGAGAGAGAACTTCTGGACAGGTCCTCATCTATACACTGGGCATAACGTGCATGATATGGAATAGACCATTGGCCAATTTGGGTCTCAATCTGAAACCTGAGGTCAAATCCTAGGCTAGTAATTGGGGCTGTGCTCCCTCCCAGCTTCTCCTGCACCTGCAGACACTGGCACAGCAGAGGAGCTGGAAAGTCCTTGACTGTCCTGGCAGCAACTGTAAACATGTTATCAGCTGCCTTCTCAGCATAAATTCAAAATATGCCCTCCTACTAGCTACTACAAAGGAAGTTAACTCTGTCCCAGCCAAAACCAGGACACCAGTACAAGAGACAGAGCTACTGAAGAGAGTCTAGTGAAGGGCTACTAAGACAAATAGGAGGCTGGGGCATCTCTCGCATGAGGAAAAGGCTGACAGGGCTGCAGTTCTTCAGTATAGAGAAAGCTCAGAGTGGGGTCTTATCAATACATGTAAATTTGTGGAGGGAGGGTGTAAAGAAGATGGAACCAAGCTGTTGTCCATGGTGCCCAGTGGCAGGAGAAGAGGCAGTGGGCACAAATGGAAGCACAGAAGGTTCTGCCTGAACTTAAGGCAACACTTTTGTACTGTGAGGGTGACTGAGCATTGGAGCAAGTTGGCTAGAGAGGTTATTGGAGATACTCAAAAGCTTCCTTAACATGGTCCTGAGCAGTGTGCTGTAGGTGGCCCTTCTTGAATAGACTGGACCAGATGACCTCCAGAGGACCCTGCCAACATCAACCATTCTGTGATGGAGTGGTAGAAAACAGAAAAATCTGAGCAAGAGGTTGAGTAGGAAGCTGGTGAGGAGGAGCTGGGAGAGGGTGTTTAGCTCTTTTGTTTATTTTTGAATCTGAGATACTTAAAATAGTTGGTTCTCAATCAAATATCTTTAACAAGAGAAAATTGTATTGGTAAGGCATGTTCTAGTTTCTGGGAGACTGACATAGTTTGATTTTGATTGTACTTACTTCATCAGTACAGGCAAAAGATTTAATTTGCTGTCTCTAAAAATGTCAGTGTTCATGATTCACCTTAAAGCAGTGATGTTAAGTCCTCCATGTTAAATCGTCATGGGCATAAAAAGAACCTGAGGACTTACCTTTTGGATTCCTTAGAAGGAAGGCTGTACAACATAGTGCATAGAGCTGTCTAGCTTATCAAATGGAGCTACCACTACGGCCAAAGTTTTCCTGGGATACTGCAACTACTTTAGCCTCTCCTGTAGAGGAGTAGTGATGCATCTTACCCTGTGGAAACAGTGGACTTAAACATAACTTCTGCACAGGTGACATCCAGGCATTCTTACAGAAACATTCTCTCTCTGCTTAACTGCCCAATTTGTTTTTTTTATTCAAAAGCAGGTTATCTACTTCATGTGTGGATCACTGTCATTGTCAGCTTTAAGATAAGGATAACGTGGCACAGGCTCTACTTTTTGCAGAAGGCGGCTCTGGCACTGTCAGCAGCGTTATGTATATTCCAGTTTATGATATTGTTTCAAAACTGCCTCCACTTTGTGACGGCTGCAGTGTCAGTGGCCAGAGTTCTAAAACCTATGTTGAGCTCTGGATTCTGAGTAAAACCTCTTGTAATTTTTCTAGTCAGAAGAGTTTAAAGTGAGCACTGTTTTTTTTTTTGTTTTTTTTTTTTTTTGCTTTAATTAAGATTCTTAAGACATTCTCTGATATGGGAAAGTGTAACTCAAAACAATTTTTCCACAGCTTTTTATAGAAAGCATTTGCAACAATCTCTGCAGTGGTTATGTGAATGTTACAGGTAGTACAACATGAAAATATAGGTGCTTTCAGTTGAATGTAGTGCATTTAATAATGCTAGAAGCAAGCAGTGGAATTGTACGTATAACATGAATATTTGTATTGGTGAACTAGAGTCCTTCTAGATTCTGTTTTGTTGAAACACTGGTGGGACAGCTTCTGTCCTGAAGAATAAGGGAATTTGTCTTCTAAAAATTAGGAGTTTTCAACTTGTTGAATTTTCTGTGGAACTAGTGACATTTTAAGGAGCTATTCAGGTTGTAATTGGTTTTATAAGCAACTGAATAAGGACTGAGGTCATGCTTTCTAGAAAGGTACACTGGTGGAATCAAAGATGAAATGGAATGAATACTTTGAAATGTTTGCACCTTTTGTACAGTTTGAAGTGGCATGTAGTGAAGCCTGCAGAATGCAAGTGGGACTGTCTGTATCGTGATTGCTATTGAATTTGTAAAGAGCAGCATTCACCTGCATAATCCCTGTAAATTTATGGATGTGAATAATTTCTAAAATTGTGCTATGAATTGAGTCTGTTAAACTCCACTGAGCTATGTTGTGCTGCTATTGCAGTTACAGAAAGTTTTCTTTATAACCAGAGGCATCTTTATTAATCTGTAGAAAAGAGAAGAATGTATTAAGACGTCTGTGGTGATTTTTTAACTGATGAGTCCCTTCAGACTTTTTAAATGAAAATTTGTAATACTGTTGAAGACAGCTTTGAACACTTCCAAATAGAGTAAAGTAAATGTTATGTGCTATGTGTTGCACTGGAATTAGCTCAGCAGGTTGCAATTTCTCTTCACTGATTTGCAGGCAAATTCTTTATAAAAACAAGGGTGCGTGAAGGCTAGTACTTTTAAAAACTTAATCTGATAATATGACAGAAAGTGAACTCTCTACTTTTGAGATGTGGGTTTGCTTTCTGTGACACCTTGTTACAGCAGAATCTGCTTTTTCCTAGTGAGCTGTTCCAGTGATAGTTTTCAGTCTCTGACATACAGATGGATGGTAATCCTTGTAAGGGGAAGAAAATAAAAGGTGATGCTTCCTCTGCAGTGCTGCTCTTTGTATTGCAACGTACTGCCTTCGAATGTCAATGTCTGGTTAGCTGATATTCAGCACTCTGTACCATGTACCCTTCTATTCTTTGGCTGTCTTTGGATATTAGAACTGTGTACTGTTAATACAGGATTGATTTCTCCTTTCAGTAAGTTTGTTTCATACTTAAACTATATCCTACTCAACTTATATATGGTGCTTTCCTTGATTTGGTTTATTTGTGTCCCATGTAGTACTTTGTTTGTATTTTATTTGTAAACTTTTCAAGAATATTCTTCTGATGTATTTTAACAGCTCATATTGAGGGAAGGATCCCAAAGTTACCAGGACTGATGGAGGTGTATTGTTCAATTTAGAGACTGCTGCTTCAAGCATTGTGAGGAACAGCAACTGACATGTTTTGGTGTAGGCAAAAATGCTTGACTGTGATTCTGGGCTAATGAAGAATTGACTTAGTTTCGGTCTAGAGGCTTTTCAGATTCTCACTTCAAGAACAGCTTATGTGTTGGAAGGGATTACCAGTGAAGAATTAGTTGAAAGCTGGAGTAGACATTGCAAGAACATAGCATTACCTAACAGGCAATTTATTAGTTCAATTAGTTCTTTAAGTAGTTAAGTCATCTTTCATATACATTGATTCACATACACAGCTGGTGACATTTGAGGTGGTTTAAGGTATCTGAGATGTCTGAGTAATTTCTCTATGGGCTGGAAAATACAGCTTGGGACCTACAGCAAACTAATATCCTCCAGCAGCAGCAGCTAGAAACTAGGCAAGGTGTTTCAGAGCATTTCAAACTTTAGAGTCTTAGATGAGCTTTAGATGCCTATTCAAATGAATCCCACAAGGAACCATGCTTTTATCTGTGGTAGACTTGATTTGATAAGTTGCTCCAGATGGATGCCCTCTCTAGATTTTGTTGTCTGAGAGAAATCTGTTTGTGTAATCTCTTTCCGCATAGATTATTATCTTGACAGTTTTGCTATAGTTCCCAACCACTTTAGTATTCTGAGTGTACCTTCTGAGATGGTATTTAGTAAATGTCTTAAATATTCTTCTTAGTTTGAAGTGGAATTCAGGATGTATTTTGATCTAAATTTAATACCAGGTGATGCACAGAAACACATATGCATTCTGTGGAATTTTCCCTTGAGAATTCTTGTTACCTGGTTAATGTATTTGAAAATCTATCCTGTTGGAAACCAAAGATAAAATTAAACTTAACATCTTTCTATGACAAGCTAGATACTAATATTTGTCACAGAGAATGTCAACTAGCTAGTTATATGGTAGGTAGTTTGGTTCCATCAAACAACAGAATTACTGCAGATTGACTACAGTAATATTGATTACATAAAATGAGGCATGAGTGCTCTGGAAAAGTGTAATGACTTACTTTAAGAATCCAGGATAAAGAGTCTTCACTTGACAGGAAAGAGGAGAATCTACGTGCAGTAATCATCGCAAACTCTATTTTACATGATTTGTGTTTTAGGACATTGTTTAGGAATGGGGCAACTTCATCAACCTTTTAATCTCAAGGACAGAAAGTTGCCTTGCTGGAGCAAAATGTTTGCATAAGAGTCAGATCCTGGTTTTAATCCACATGTAATCCCATTTCTGATAATTATGATATTTAGGTGCTCTAATTAAAAATTTGGTAGTCAAATGGGTTCTTAAAACTGAAGATGGAGGAGGCTTTCAATTAAAGCTGTCTTGCACAACATTGTCCTCTTTCTAATTAATCTCTTTGTTGACATAAATTTGCAGCTTTTAGTATTTATGAAGTGCTCAGAGATTTGCATGTGCATTCATTGCTTTGGTATGAATGTGCACAGTTGTGTTTTGTGAGTCCCAGTCTCAGAACATAATTATCCATTGGTCCAAATCTCACTACCATGAAATTTTCAGAAATAATTTTATAGGTTTAGAGAAAGTCTTTGGAACATAGGAATTGTCTCACTTAGACAGTATGTCAGACAGGAATAGATGGAACTAATGCTGTGGCTTTGTGGGTAGCCAAACTGATATATAGCTTCTGCTGCTGAAACGGAGGAGACCTTGCTCCCAATTCTGATGTCTGTTTTAAAACTTTAATCTTTGACTAATATCCTGTTAAGATGAATTGAGAAGCTGTTTGATAGCGCACTGGCCAAAGAGGAAGCTTGTCTCAGGCATCCCAACCCAGTTCAGGTTGTTAGTCCTGAAGAAAATTGGTTGGGTGTGTAGTGGGGTGGTTTTTTTCTTTTTTTTTTTTTTTCTTTTTTTTTTCTTTTTTCTTCTTTTCCCCTTGAATGGCTAGCTGGTTAAATTGGTCAGAAGAAAAATTATGAACATAGGACAGGGGGAGTGGCGAATTCCTCCATTTATAAGGTATGCCTGAATATTTGGGCAGCAGTTTGATAAATGTGAGGTTCATTAGGTTCAACAAGGCCAAGTGCAAGGTCCTGCACCTGGGTCAGGGGAACCCCTGATACCAGTATGGGCTGGGGGATGAATGGACTGAGAGCAGCTGTGAAGAGAAGGACTTGGGGATACTGCTGGATGAAAAGCTGGACAGGCTCTGGCAATGTGTGCTTGACAAGTGTATCCTGGGCTGCATCAAAAGAAGCATGACCAGCACGTCAAGGGGTGGTGATTCTCCTTTGCTCTCTTGAGACCCCTGGAGTACTCAGCGTAGGAAAGACATGGTCTTGGAGTGAGTCCAGAGGAGGACCATGAAGATGGTCAGAGGGCTGGAGCACCTCCTGTACGAGGACAGGCTGAGAGAGTTGGGGTTGTTCAGAGAAGAGAAGGCTCTGTGGAGACCTTATAGCAGCCTTCCAGTACTTAAAGGGGGCTTGTAAGAAAGATGGAGAAGGACTTTTTAGTAGGGCCTGTTGCAATAGAACAAGGGATAATGGTTTTAAACTAAAAGGGGGTAGATTTAGACTAGATGTAAGGAGATATTTTTCACTATGAGGGTGGTGAGACACTGGAACAGGTTGCCCGGAGAGGTTGTGGATGCCACATCCCTGGAGATGTTCAAGGTCAGGTTGGACGGGGCTTTGAGCAACCTCATCTAGTTGAAGATGTCCTTGCTTATTGCAAGGAGGTTGGACTAGATGACCTTTAAAGGTCCCTTGCAAACCAAACCATTCTATGAAATATGAAATGCTGTTTAGGGTTGGACTTACCATACTCTAGCATCTAGGTAATTATGGTATAGATAGCATTGAAAGGTAATCTTTTAAGTCTCCTTTTTCTAAGAAATTACTCATCCTAGGATCTCTGCTATGTATCAATAAAAAGGCTTTCAAATGCTTCTGCTGGTAAACTTCCTTAAATAAGTGGGGCAAACATCTGCTTGAGATGTAATTTGTGGAAGCCAGCAATTATAAAAGACCATGATGAGACACTCTAGGCAGATGAATCAACAGTGCTTGCAACAGCATCTTAGTGTCTGAGTAAGTGGCACCAACAGTGTGCTTATTTTATAGTTAATGAAGAAAGTACTTCTATGCAAAGTGCTTATAGGTTTGTGGCATGTCCAGTTGTGATGATATGCTTTATTGTGCCATGGGTACACTCCAGAGCTGTAGCAGGAGGTTTTGTGTGTACTTACTGCCAATCTGCATCTTTGAAACTTTTTTCAAGAGACAAGACCTACTCCAAGAATTATATTTTGTTGTGTCCCTTTGCATAAACAGAGTATTCAGGCTCACATTTCAGACTCTCTTCTGGTGTGATCTATAAAGTCACTTACAGTATGCTTTTGATAGGAAGAAATGATGGGAGGCAGGCCACCTGTATTGCCTTTCCTTACTGAAACGCTGCAGGCTGTAATAGTGTAAGCCGATAAGTTTGACTGCTTCCTTATGTAGGGGCTGAGCAGCCTTTCGACATTATTCTGCTCAGTGTGTTGCAGCTACTGTGTCATCCTCTAGCATCTGCAGTATGGGTGTTCAGCTTTTCTGTGGTGTCATGCTTTTGCAGAGGCAATAGCATGGCTCTGATTGTAAAGAGTAAAGGAAAGAAAGCTGACTGGTTGGGGAAGTAGTCTAGTGAGTGGTGACAGAGCATTGATCCTGTTTTTACAGGGTAATGTTCCCCAGCATATATGTCCCTATAAAATTACCAATGTCTCTGGCTGCAGCAGTGCATGCGTGTGAGAACGTTTGCTGACAGTGCACAATTTGTCTCAACTCTTGATTTTTCTGGAGATAAATTAAGGCATTGCATTGGCATGTCCTCAACACTTTCATCAGGGATAACTTCATACTGTGATGGCTGAAAGCATCTGCCTGTGCTGTTTTTGACCCTTGGGCGCTTCTTCCTGCTGTCTTCCTTGTAACCAGCACAGTTGCTTTTATGGGCACACTGCGAATCCTAGCAAAGAATTGTTGTGGCTGCCTTTCCTTTCACCTGGAGATGCTCTTTTCAGGTGATCTGCTCCTGATCTGGTTCCCCAAGCAGCTGCCAGGGTTCAGGTGTCATGGCAGAAGTGACTGCCATAGGAAATGTGGCACTTGTAGTTTCTGGTGTCTTGTGATTTCAGCTAATGGCTTAGATTGAATTAATTTCATCAAATTTAACTGAATTGTGGACTGCTTCAAATGCAGATATTCTGGTTTTTGCTCACTTTCCTCCCTTCCTGTATGGTATTGTGCTTTCCTGCCCATTTTCTCTCAGATACACCAGTCTTGCCAATACTGACTCAGATTAGCTCATGGATGCAATAGAAAGCTAACAATACAAACATTCAGTGATTTCTTTGGATCAATGAATTAATGCAACTTGTTATTCTGTTCCATGATTGCATCTTTCACATATTCTGCAAGTGGATTATATTGCTGAAAGTGAGAAAATCCTGTTTCTGTGTTACAGCTGAGGACTCCTGAGGGGGCAGGGATCGTGACCTACCTCATTTTGAACTGCAGATATGCAGGGTAGTTGTTGTTATTTGACTTTCAAGGTTAAATTCTTTGTGACTACAGAAAAGCAAGGTAGTATTCCATGATTCACAGTGAGCTGGTTTACCCAGAGGAACGAGGCAATTGTTGCATTTCAATTAGTAAAGATTTTTCTAACTAAATTCTTTTGGAAACGTTACTTCTAATGTCATTATTTTCAAGTGGGTTTCTTAGTATACAGTCTGTTGTGTTGCTGGAAGTTTTGTGTTCTTATTTTCATGTTAACTTTTTGGCTTCTGAAACTGCAGCCTTCCTACCTAGTGACAGCAGGAGTCCTGAAGTCCTTCATTGCTTCTCTTTTTTTGGTAACAGGTTACATGTTTTGGCAGAGGCAATAGTGTGGCTCTGATTGCAAAGAATAAAGGAAAGAAGGTTGACTGGTGGGGGAAGCAGTCACCAGCCAGATGCTTTGCTTAAGCATTTGCTTTTTCACCCAAAGGCTTCATGTTATCTCCTGTTTTTGACAGACTATAAGTCTCTCACTGGCTTCCTTGAAATTTCTCATCTTTTGTTCTCTCTTGATCTTTGCTGCTTTGACAGCACCACAAGTTCTGTGTCGGAAGGGTGCTCCAGCATTTCTGTTGAAGCTGAACCTGATACTCTGTCTTCCCATAAGCTTCTGGTAATATACAGACTAGAATAAACTGGATTTATCTCCAAACAGGATATAAATACTGATACTCTGTGGTAACACTGTTCTAGCATGTTGGTTTTCTGGAGCTTTCAAGTTGTATTTATGCAGTATTTTTCCTTTTTAGAAAGGTCTTCCCTTGTGGAGGTGTTTTTACTGCTTAGTTTTGTTGATCTGATATGCTTCTAACATTCAATAAGAAAACTACTTGGATTGTAAGTTGCACTAAAATGGCTATCAGAAGTGGAGTCATTAAAAAAACCCAACACTCCAATATTGTGATATTCACTGCGTTTGAAGTGTTTGGAAAAAGCCATCTGTGTGAAAAGGTTATTGTGCATGGAAAGGTACTGCTAAATCACAAAAATAGACTTACCAGGGTGAAATGTTATTATTTTACTGAGTGGTACTATTAATCATCCTGATTTAGGGACTAAAAGCATAAACAGAGTCTGAGTAGTTGTGAGGTTGCTATATTAATGTGTATTTGGTGGTTGATGCAACAGATGATAATGCAGAAACCTCCTGCTGCCCTCTCTCCTCGATGTTTTTTGGCATCATTTTTTTTTCTGCATGCTGTACCTTGATGGCTGTCAGGGTTGTAAGAAGTATTACTCTGCAAAAGTCCTACCCATTTTCCTGTCTCTTCACAATCCATTTTGCTGAGCATTCTGCAGTGCACTGCAGAAGACTGGTTCAAGTATCTTATTTACTCTGGAGAATTACTGGAAGAGCACTGGAGGATTATTAGCAGGGCTGCTAACAGAAATCACCTGAGGCTAGAACATTTGCTAATGTGGGTGCTGACCTCTTTCTTTGGTGTGTAGGGTTGCCAAAGGCTAATAAGGCATGTCCAAGTCTCAGTGAGGTTTTTGTGTGGCTAGGAGTAGCCAATAATCTATTTAGAAGCTGGGTTGATAGTGGGGATCTCAGAGAATCTCTTATCCTCCCTTAAAAACCTCTGTGTTTCTGCTGCTGTTGTGCGGAGCAGAAGAGATTCACTTGCAGAATAGGCTGATAGCTGTGGAGGATTAAAAACTCAAAGCTTACATGGTAGGTTGTTTTGTTTTTATTCGACCTCCAGGTAACAAGAAAAATTGGAATATAAATAGAAAGCTTAACTGTGGGAGTAATAGAATATAGATCGCTTGTACACGTGAGTGAATGACCTTCATAACTAACTTCTGAGTCACTCTAGTGAGAATAAATTGGACTACAAAACAATTAACTCCAGTGCTTTTATGTGCTAGCTGATATGCTAGTGTGAAAAAAATCAGCTTTTTTAAAATGGGTGCAGAGCTCGTTTTGGAAATAGCGGTTTTGGTGGTAGGTTCCCATATTTCCATGCCCAAGCATTGGTTTAATTTCTGTTGTTTTTAAAAGTAATAACAGGTCATCTTTCTACTGAAGAAAACGGTCTACATTAAAAAAAAGGCACAAAACCAAAAAACACCCAAGGTAGAATTAAAAAAAAATCTTTTCACTTGCTTTTCTAGTGTATGTAAGATGTTTGGTCCTGCCTTGTTTTATTCAGTAACTGTGGAAGCTAGGGGGAAGGATAGGGTTATTTTTCTGTTGTTCTTTGCATTTTATGTCTTTGCTGATGGGCGTATATGTCTGAACCTTGACGGTTGCCTTTGGTCAGCATAAATTGTGATGTTTCACTTTTGTTAAGTAATTGCACATAAACCAGATAGTACCTAATACCTTTTTATTACCATGTTGATTGCCTTAGTGTTGTCAGTATTGCATTAACATAGTTATTTATCGTAAATCAGCTTGGATTTTTGTGGGAGTACCAGAGGTGGAATAAATGCTGTGTTTCTGACCTTCGCTTTGTCAGTCTGTAGTTCTCAACAGTAGTGCAGTTATAGGTGTCTTCCCTTCCTTTCATACTTCTTTTGCTGCTCTCACCAGTTTTTGCATTTTTCAGTGAGAGCTTATTCTGGCAGTGTTTCAGACTGTTATTTTTTGTTATTAAGTCCCCACTTGTAAAACTTGGTAAAATCATTGGTACTGTACAGCACTCATTCTGGGAGAGTTGTGACTGATGGAGAGAGTGGTTGAAGTTCATAAAATTTTCTAATTTTAATGCAAGTATTATCTTTATTGAGTATCTGTTACATGATCACAATTTTATGTTGTTCTTTGTTTTAAGAGCACTAGTAAAAAGAAGTTTTCAAATAATTCTAGTAATAACTATTTTTTAGGAAAATGTGATAAATCAAATGAGGATTGCTTGTATAGGTGCCTGGTGTCCCTCTGTGTCCCCCCTCACCCCCCTGCCTTTAAAAAGAGACTATTGTCTTCCTGAGGGGGATGGAACAGCAGCTGTTCTGAATGACATAACAGTTGTACTTGAATTTGAAATAGCATGTTACCCATGACCGCCTTTCTCTATTTATTCCCTCTTCTTCCTCCTTGGTAGGAACCGAGGTGTCTGGTGTGTCCCTCTTCTTTGTCCTTGGTAGGGACTGAACGCTGCTTTGGGACACAGTGTGTAAACCTCCATACTTTGTTGCTTAAAAGTGCATTAGAATACATGTTTGAAGTACCTAATGTGGCACATGCTAAAATAAACACTTTGAATGCTTTAAGATTGAGTCATCAATCCCTGGCTGCTGTTTTTGCATTTCAGTTATTGATATAACCTATTTGGAAGTTACTTTTCAGAGACCTCATCATGGTGATCGACAATAACTGTTGAATAGAGATAAGCTAGAAAATTCAGGTACCTGTGTGCAATATTAAAAGATTTGTTAAGTTCGGATTCTAAGAGTTTAATTTGTCTGTAGTGCTACTTTTTATTCTGCACCTTGGAAAATCTTGGTCTGACAACAGGGAGCTCTGTAGAACAGATGAAGGATTTGCCTTATGGTGACTTAATGTGTAGAGATCACAGTTATGCATCTGAAGAGTGTTGAATCTGTCCAGTGCTAACTGACTGGATGTAGTTAACGTCAAATTAATTTTTTTGTCACACCTCCAGTGTATTATGCTATCTGAGCATGTGATGGGAATAATACTGTAGCTCTGGCCACTTCTATTGTACTGAAAAATATAAGAGCGTTCGCATTAGGTTTACCAGTTTTTAATACTAAACAGCTAAAATAAGGAAATCAGCTACTTTTTATAATTATTATTAAGTCCAGACATGAGACAGAATTTAGTCCAGAAGAAGCACAGAAATTGCCTTTTTAGTGGACTGTTCATCTCAGTAGCATAAAATATTTCAAAGGAATAATCTTATCTGTAACAGGAAATACCTTTTTTTTTAATGAAGAATCTCTAATGATTCAATACAGAATCACTCAGTAATATGGACTTAAATGTTGTCTTCTGTTTTTTAGAAGACCCTTTTGAGGACTTCTTCAGAGGCAGGCGGGATCCAAGGGGAAGCAGAAGCAGAGGTGGTGGATCATTTTTCTCTGCCTTTGGTGGATTCCCTGCTTTTGGAAGTGGTTTTTCTTCATTTGACACAGGTAAATATCACAACCTTTAACAAGGAATGCAGTTTTGATTCACAAAGGATCTCTGTATAATAAACTGATAAATAGTTTTTTTAAAAAGTTGCCTTCTTCATTCAGGAAATTGAGGACTTTTTTTTTCTTTACGTTCAGACCTTACAGAGAACAGCTTAAGTTAAATAAAGCCATAGTTAACAATGTTTGGTCTACCTGAAAGTTCATAAAAGTAGAAGGACCTCTGAGAACACTTTGTGTTCTCAGTTTTGATGCTACAGTTTCTATAGCTATATTTCTAAAGCTATGAAGTTTTAGAATGGTTGTTCTGTTTGCTTTTAGGTGTTGGGGGTCATAGCTTTTATTTAAGGTCCTGAAAATACCTTGGAAAAATGTGTGCCTAAAACCCATGGTACTACTTAGTATCCGTTCCGGGGTAGGCGATTTGAATGCTGACATCTGTATCTTGGAGGTTGCTGAGAGCTGCTGGTAGTCAGCATCCTTTCAAGTGTTAAGATTCTGCGTATTGATTGCAATGTTAGTGATACAAAACTTGTTCAGACTGCTGTGCAGTCTCCTTACATCTGCATTAAAGCAAAAAAATCAGACTCTGTAAACTTACTAGCTTTACCTTGAGTGGAAAGAATGAAAGGGAGGAATTGAAGGGGCTGGAGTCATGGTTTTATTCTCATACTAGTGTTAAATGCCATCAGTTGCTGATGCTGTGTTGATGCAAACAACTAACGGCATCCTGAAGCTAGGATGTAGTCTGAGTGCCTTTGTCAAGGCCAGGCTGGATGAGGCTTTGAGCAGCCTGGTGTAGTGGGAGGTGTCCCTGCCCGTGGCAGGGGGGTGGGAACTAGATGATATTTGAGGTCCCTTCCAACCCAAACCATTCTATGATTCTATGATAAATTTGGATCTCACAGTCATGCAAAAAATCAATCTTTTTAGTAAAATATCTTCTTTCCCAATAGGTTTTACTTCGTTTGGTTCACTGAGACACGGAGGCCTTACTTCGTTCTCCTCTACGTCATTTGGTGGCAGTGGGATGGGTAACTTCAAATCAGTATCAACCTCAACTAAAATAGTTAACGGCAGAAGAATTACTACAAAGAGGTAAGTGATGTAAATATACTTGTATGAAGCTATATGTAGAGACATATATAGCTATAAATACATGCATATAAATATACTATATATATAAATATAGTGATACATGTATGTATTTGTATTATTTTGATGTGTTCATCACATTACTTGGATTTTTCTGAATGCTTAAAAAAAGATAATTTGAAGTTTTATTGGGTTCTCTGACTCTTAGCATTGCTGAGTTTACATGAAGCTGTAGCATGTGAAAATAGGGAAGGTGATGGTTTTGTCTAAACTCTTGATAGTTGAGGAGGGTTTAGACATGTACAACATGCTTTCAGAACTGACCTGATGAAAAATGAAAGTTGCAACTTGTTTGCTGTTTGAAAGGGACCTGGCAATGGAGCTCTTCCAGGTCTTCAGAACCTCCTGTGTAGTGATGCATCTTTTATTATGCTCCTTGACTGCTGTCTGTCAAGTCAGCTTGAGCTTCTGCAAGAGAAAAGTATGCTTGGTTTCTGTTGATCATAAAGCTTTTAACATTCTGAAACACAAAACAATTTCCCCTAACATATGATCTAGTTTTCTCTCCTAGGCAGTGTCTTAGAAAAGTTTTTTATGTAAAAAGTAATGTTCTTTTATCTGTTAAGTGAAATAAGCAAACCTACTTTGGAGGAAACTTTCCCTGTTTGTTGCAAAGCGAATTTTGAAGTACTGTACACAGAGTACCTTCTCACTATTTCATGCTTGTGATGGGGAAATCTCTGCATTTGGGAAACCTGAATATTAGATAGCTATAGATAACCTACATGGAACATTATCCTTGATAAGCTATAGGAGTACCGAACGTGTCATTAAGTGTAATTTCAGTACTTCATAAAAATTTCCAGAAAAGCAAGAGAAAACCAGTGTTTCTGTTTGGTAACTTGTCTCTCATACTTCCAAGTGCAAAAGTTGTTCTATGTCCTGTTGTACTGGAGAGACCCTGTCATCTTGACCCCTTAAATGTAGCCTTTGTCATCACTATGCTGTTGTGGTCATCATATTTTTCTGTGAGTGTATTCTAGAAAAATCTGAAAACTGCCCAGGTTTTGGGGTAATTGTACCAGATGAGAGAGACCAAAGAAAGTGTGTGCAAAAGAAGATGAGGCACCTTGTTTGTTTTAATATTAAAAAATGGTTTAAATCAGGTATGCTACTGTCATACCTTTTGTTGTTGTATTTGGAGGGAGAAGCAAGAAATATGGTTAACCACATCCAGGAAGACACATTTAGTACCTCTGAGAAGTCCTGTTACTTTGTAAAATGTCTTCCCATAAGGCAGCTAAGTCTAAAAAAGATTAATATCCTGGCATACCCAGTGAAAGTCTTCTGAGTAATATTTTGCTTCAGGCAAGAAGCCGTTCCTTCTGTTCATAATATGGGTGTATTCTCTTCAAGAAGTGTGATCTCCAGAAAAAAATTACATTCGTCCATGTGGTTTTGTCATTTGAATCGTGAGGGGAGAATTCCCATGTAATTAAAATTTAGGCATAAATTTTAACTGTTCTGAAAATAATTTAAGCATTCCTTATCTTCCCATTTTTAAAACAAACAAAAAAACCCCTCCAAACCCAAAGAGCTCTTTAATCTCTCCTTCTGGTCAGGGATGCTTAAATTTTGCAATGTACAGGCTAGTCATAAACTTGGTATACAGTAGGTGTCCAAATGAATTGCTTTGATCAAATTAAAAGTGGATTGAAGACTATCTTGCATGCTTTACATCATGCAAAATTGTGTTTGGATCTGGAATATTATGCATTTAACAAATGGAGTAGGCACTAAATGCAACATCAAGGTTGTACAGTTAATCTGTCAAAAGACATTTAGTTCTAGAAAATAGTGCTTTGTGTCAGTACAACTGTGACAGTGTATGAGGTGACAGCTGTAACTGTGAACTCTACAAACTGGAGGATTCAGAAAGCAATTTTCCTGCTATAAATAAGCAATACCAATGGGGGAATGCAGATGGTTACTAGTTACAGCTTCTGCACTGTTAAATAGAAAAGCTTGCCAACTACAGTTGCATTAAGCAGGCAGTGCTCTGTTACAGTTCGTTATCTAAAAACCTAGGTCTGGTGTATATTTTCAAACTGCTTACAGGGCTTTAAAATGGCTGTGCTTTTGTCCTACAGAATTGTTGAGAATGGAGAAGAGAGAGTAGAAGTTGAAGAAGATGGCCAGTTAAGGTCGCTAACAATAAATGGTAAGGAGCAGATGCTACGCTTGGATAACAAGTAATTCAACGCACGCACTTAACAGAAATTTTAAGCTATAACAGCCACCATTTGAGGATTGACAGGAACATTTTTTGAAGATTTCAAACCAACTCAACTTTCTGTATATCCGTACTTAATCTTAAGTAGTATAAATAGCTCACTGAAGCTCGTTATTTGTCATAGACTTTTGAGTTAATTGTTGGGACCACATCAATTGGACCATTTTTTGTCCTTAAAATTGTTGTAAATTTCTGTATGCACTTTTCTTTTTATTATATATGATCAAAGTGAACCATGATCCTTCAGTAGTGCTAAGGCAAGATGTACACTAACACTAGCATGAATCTTGCTTTTTCCAATTTGTTTGAAATGTGAGCCAACTAGTAGTTTGTCTGCTGTGAAGTTAACATTTCCAGGATAACCTTTTTAATAATTTCAACTTTTTTTTTAATGTTTAGTAGTGAACAATGTTAATACATTTCTGGTAATGCATTTCTGGTTTAAATAAATTAAGGATGTTTTCTAGTTGTGCATGAATGCAGACAACTTAGTTTTAACAAATGTTTAAATGTGTAATGTAAGCAAAAGGTAAACAAAAGTGAAGCCAGTGAGCTGGGTCTTTTGTCATTTGCAAAAAAAAAAAAAAATTCAAAATGAATAAATGCTAATGTTTGTGGTGCATTCTTTCATGAATGGAATTTGTAACCTTCTTGTGTCTGTGTGTGATTTGGGCAACTTGGGAAAACAGTGCTTCCCCCCCCCACCTTTTTCTTCAATCTTAAGGATGAGGGCCTTTTTTCTTTGCAGATGTTTTCTTCAATGTGACTGAAAACATTATATTTAATTTCTTTTCTAAACCTGTATTTGAAGCACCTATTTTTAAGAAGCATTAGAGGCTTACTCTAACTCCATCTTTTGCTCTAATAGATAATTTTTTTTAGCCATGAAGTAACTCCCTCTGTTTAAAAATAAAGTTTTCTAAAGCTTTAAGGTCTGAGATTGCGTAAAAAATAATCTGTAGTGAACATGAATATACAGGAAAAAATAATTTAAAAAAGGCTCTCTGAATAATTTTTTTTTGCTTATTTTGAGAACAAACAATTGCTTTGGAGAAGATTTGTTCTAAATTATTAGGGTTAAAATATCTCCCTCTTATTTTTACTCATCAACCAAAAATCAAAAGATGGACGAATGCCTGTTAAATTAATGAAGCGTTGATTTGTAGCTAAGACCAGATTTTCAAAGTTTGGTGAAAGGTGACTTGATTTCTGTATGTCATAGAGAAAGCATGCAAATAAGTATTGGCATATGTTAACACCTGCCAGGCTCTGGGTAATTTAATGCATAAGTCATGGATGTGCAGTTATTTGTGCACCAGCTTTGAACATCTGGCCTTTAGGGTGGCTTACTGTTTTTTTTGAAAAAAAAAAAAAATGGTGTTTTCAAATGATCACTTAATGCCTTCTTGCTGAACACCGTCTGCTTTGTACTAACAAATGCATTGATTTTTAAATCTATCAGAAAGATTTGCTCCTGTTTATCATGCAGGAAAACCAAGTCAGCTTAACCGAAACCAACAATCTAACAAACTGCTACAACAGAATTCATGTTTGGTGCAAAGTTAGTGTGTCTTACATTTGTCCCTCTACCATTAATGCTAATTTCACAGAACCAAACAAAATAACAGGTAGAAGAAGAAATAAATATGTACTTTGGTTTTGGGACTACAGAAGTTATGTACTTTTTCAATTTCTTTGCATAGTTCTTATTACTTCAGTGTTGTGTTTTTGATGTAAGAAGCACAAACTCAGTTTAGAACTAGTTTTCTTGTCAATGCTGTTTTTTCCTTTCCCATGTATGTTCTTTCCTGATCCAGATAACTAAACACACAATTTATTTCAAACATCTGGCTTTGTTGTGATGTCTTGAGTTATTAAAAATGTTAATTTATATTTATAGGACACAGTGTGCTCCTTTAAGTTATGTAAACTGTAAAAAAGTGCTTCAAAATTGATTAACCAACTCAAATAAACTTAGGACAATCTGGAGTTGAGTTTGAATTCCTTCCTGTGGATACCCATAGGTTCTAGGTTAAGCTGCAAACTTCACCATCTATTTTAATCCCAGGTGATCTTCTTTAACATTTAAATTAATTACCTCAGGTTGAAAGCAATTATGGTAGCATAGGTGCTAGTGGCAAATCTATACCCACGTGCTTGCCTTAGATCTTCCTACCCAGAAAAGTGTGGTCTTTGTCACAGTATTATATAAAAACTGTTCAGTCCAGGGTTCTATAATGAAATCCTTTAACACTGTAAATTTGCTGAAGATCCAGTGTTTGGATGTCTCTCTTCTACCTTGAGATCCCTGAAGCTGGTTACTGTCAGAGTGGGACAAAATACAGCGCTAAATGGCAGTGCTACACTTGCTTGGTAGAAAGAGAAACGGGCAAAACGCAAAACCAGATGAGAATAAATGAGTCAGCACAAGGCATAATTCATCAGTAAAGATATCTACAGTAGTAAGCAGATACCCATACACCAGTGTTTGAATAGGGTGGTGGTTGAGCTGGGTGGATACGTGGTCTTGGTCCAAGTATATCATTGGACTGGCAGTTCCAGTTCCAGATGTAAAAATTTGACATCTTCTTACCCTTGACCTAAGCCTAGGAGTCTCCACCTGTTTCAATATGTAGAACACAGATTTTTTTTTTTTAATAACACTGCATCCAATTTCTTTTTTTAATGCAACTTCTTGTATCCAATTTCATTTTTAATACACAAAATGAACTGTCATTCTATGTTTACAATTTAAATTCTTCAGAACTTCTTTTTTTGTGCTTCTGAAATGAGTTTCTTTTCTCTTGAAAACCCCCATATTAGGTTTCTCTGAAAAATTTCGTGTTGTTCCTTACTGATACCTAGTTAGCATGGATGTACAAAACCTACTCACTAGAAGTAATGGATCATCAAGGGCAACAGATTTCCTTAAACTTCAGTTTTGGACAAAATGATTTTATGATTCTATTATTCTATCAAATACTTAAAAGCTTCTTAATTCTAGCAAATGCTAGGCATCAAGTGTGCAGTGAGATGAGGTAGCTTTCAAAAACAGGTGCCATTTGATTAAAAGCACAATCATTTCATACAGGAGGGATTAATGTTGAATGTTCAGGGACAACCATTCCATTTAAATTCAGCTTCTTCCAGTGGTTTGGAAAAACTAAGATGGAGTTTTTGAACCTGCTAAGTCACTCTTTCATGCTCTGCTTCAATGTTCTTTGGCAGAATACAATAACTTTGTAATTCTTTTCCTTGGTGCAACCTCTTTTTGGTCTCTGGTGCATGGCAGTAATTTCAGTGCAGTACACTGTAACAAAAGTTTCTTTTTAGATTGCATGGCACCTTTGCCTTTCACTTGGCTTTACTGAAAAAGTCTGGGATTTTGCCTTGGCATGCTTCACACTTTAAAATTCCTGCAGTTATTGTAGTTCTCGGTTCTTGCAATCCCTTCTCTGTTGAGAATAACAGGCACTGTTTTGTGGTGTGACAAAGCTGCTCTGCAGAGTAAGCATACGTAGTGTTTGTAATATATATACTGTATCAACTTGTGATTGATGGACTGAGTCTTAGAATGCTGAAAACAAGACTTGTAAAAGACTTAAAAATTATCTTTAAACAAGGCCAAGGGTTTTATATCTCTGTCAGTGTTGGTGTTTGGCTGTCCTGTTTGCTTGCCTCCTGCGGTATGTTAGCTTTAGGTGTGAGTGGAGGTTTGTCTTTTGTATTTAGCTGTGCTTCTGTGTTTCAGACCATCTCTGGGATGGTCCAGTGATATAGGAAGTTAGATTTTGTGTTTTATTTTTGGAAATATGGCTTCTGTTCCTGAATTTGCTTCTGTTCTGTTTGAGAAGTGAGCTTGTCTCCTACTTTGCCTTAGTATAATCTGTGATCGTAACAGGATAGTGTTTACTTCTAAAATGGTTGCATTGCAAAATGAATTCTACAGCTGTGTGATGCTTATGGTCAGAGAACTTTTCAAAAGCACTCAATGTTAGTGCAGTGCTTTGAGTTGGTATTTGAATACTCCTTTTTTTGTGGAAGTACTTTTGGAAAACTTGTCCCTTTGGTCGTGATTTTTGGATGTCTTTGGATTCAGGCTTATTTTTTAAGTCATGCTGTTCTCACAAGGTAGTTGCGATACAGATGTCAGTAATCTGTCCATCAGCAGTAAGCCGGACTTTGAAATGTTACTTTTTTTTTTAGTGTAAGAAAAGGAAGGTTGTTTGTACTGTCTGTTCCCTCTGGTCTTGTTTACTTTGGCTTGCTTTAAGTAGTACTCAGCATAGACAGTTGGGGTTTTCTTGTTGTTATTGCTTGTCTTCAAGTGGTTGTCTTAAGTAAAAAGCTTTTTATCTTCCAAATGAAATGCTGAAATGGTCCTTATGTTGCAGTAGTGCTGGAATTAAGCATATTTACTTAGTGTTGCAAACTATACATTTTGAATTCATAATTTTAGTGGGTTTACTGCTTGATCTGCTTTGGTTTTGGAAAAAATACTTTGATTAGAGGTGGTTGTTTAGTGAGGTGCACTACTGAAAAGTTATAGCAGAAGATGGTTGGTTTATACTCTGCTACATAGGTCATACACTCACAAATCAGTAAGCCCTGCTTTTGAGATGCTATTGTCAGATTTAAAAAAAAAAAATTGGTGTGACCATCTGAGATGTAACCCTGAACCTTTGCAAGCTGACTGTTGCTTGAAACTCATAGAAACTTCTCTGAAAACTATGTTCTGGCAGACTTAGTGCTGGGCTAGGTGTTATCTTATAGCAGCTGATAGAAAGTTAATTGAAAACCCACATGAGTTCTCTATCCCCTGTCATGCTTACCATGACTGAAATACATGCAGTAGTTTGGATGTGATAGTACCCAAACCTGAAAGCTGGGAAGTCTTGGTGTGAGGTAGATTGCACTGGTGGCCCAAGTGTTAATTATCTTCCAGATAAGGAAGCTAAAGACTTCCTGCCTGAGAAGATGTCAGCTTTGAAATGTAATGGTGAGGATTAAAGTATATTTAATTCAGAAGATAAGTAAAAAGTTTTATTAAAAGGATGCTATTAAGTGGAATTGTCTCCTTAGTTCTCTGACTTTTTCTGTGATGCTGGCTCTAGCAGCATATTGGGGTCATTTTAAAATCACTAAAAATAGATCATTTTTGAGCTTGACTGAAAACTGACAATCAAGAAAACAGGTTTTTCGAGGTTTATGTTTATAACTCTTTAAAACCTTGCTTTGCCTTATAACTTATCTTTTATACTGAATCACAGATGAAAGCTCTTTTGGCTATTCTTTTCAATGCAACCAACTTCAAATGAACTTCCTAAAAACAGAAAAAAACCCTATAGCTGCTACTTTACCAGCAGTCAAAATAAAGCTGAATCCTTTCATACAACTGAGTGTTAATTCAGAGAGAGATTAAATAGTAACACCTAGTTCGTCAAGACTACAGTAAGGATGCTAGTCTTTTACGTGCTATAACGAATGACATGGTGCATCGAGAAGGCTTCAGTTCTTCCTTTGATTGTTAAAAATCAAATATGAACTCTCCTGCATTGTTCCTTATTTGTAAATTTATTTGAATGAGTTACTAGTATGGAGAGGAATCCAGCCTGGGTGACTGGTTGTAGAAATCAGATTTTGGAACACGCATTCCTGATGGCCAGAAGAGAGAACTATTTTGGCTATGTCTGTAACAGAGTTGCTTGAAGCTTTTACCAAAACAGCTAAAGATGCAAAGCGGCAGCTCTGGAATAGGGTTATTCTGTCTCACTTGCAGTCACGAGCTTGATTGAAACAGCTGGGAGACGAGTTTACCTGAAAAAAACCCCGTAACATAAGTGTGCAGAGGCTTTGACACATCTGGTAGGGAAGCCGGGCAGATCCAGCAGTCTTCAGGTTTCTCTCCAGAAATACATGCTGTGTTTGTGTTAATCTTTGTAGTTGATATATAGAGTAAGATTAACTTGCTTATTTATCACACATTTGTGTAACTGTCACCATAGCCACCTCTGGCAAACTCTTTTCCTAGGCATGGAGTTGGAGGCTGCCTTTTGCTCTGAGCAGCATGGAACCCAGGACAGAAGTAAAGCTGAATTTGTCATCCTGCTGCCATATACAGAGTACTGCATCTCGCTTATGTGAAAGGGCATGTGTCAGTCTCTTCCAAAGGAGCTGGACTGTGGATGTTTTAAAATTGCTTTGGACTTCTCTGGGAAAATATTTTTGGAGGAAAATGGAGAAAACTCAGATGGCTGAGGCTCAGCCTTTTGTCCAGTCTCTCTTAGGCAGGGTCAGAGAACTAAGCCTTTTGTCTTCAGTGGGCTTTGGGCAGACTTTCTGTAATAATACTGTTTCTCATCAGAGGCACTCTGGTACTTTGATTTATTTGGACATGCCCTGTTACAGTAGTCACTCAAACACATCCTAGAACTGGTCAGCTAACCTCGATGTGTGCGTTTCTTACCACTGGGTGCTTGCTGGAAGTATGGACAGGGCCTTATCACCCAGCATAGCACTGAAATAATGAAAGGGCATTATTCAGCTCACCCATACAAACAGAGCTGGATGTTCAGCAGAGCAGTAGAGAGCTAAAAGTTCACTTTAAACTGTTTTGGATGCATTTAGTATCGCCTGCAAGCATGAGCAACGTCCACAAACCTCCTGCCCTCAGTCTTGGAGCTTCGTAGAGAGTGGAAAGATGTGGAAGATTTTTCTCTCAGGGATGTTAACTTTCTGAGTTAGGACAACCACCAAAGTGTTTCTTTCATTAAATACCTCTAGCGCTGCTTCCATCTTTTCTGGGCTTGTATGTTTTAGCGCCAGGAAGAAGTGCAAATCTCAGCATCCTTGATAGGCCCGGTGCTGCCGCTCAATGTGACTTGCAGGCCCTGAAACCACTGCAGCCTGTTTTGTGCTGGTGACATAAATTTTAAGGACCTTTTTCCTTATTTGGCCTTTGCTTTCCTTATCAGGAAAACCTGATCAGGAGTTACCGCAGTGAAGGCAGAAGCGGTGGGTGTTTGCCCGTTCTGGGCCGGCCCGAGCTCCGTGCTTTCCCTGCCAGCGCAGGCCAGGGAGGTGCTGCTGCTGGAGCATGGTGTGACAAGTTCCAGTTTGATTCTAAAAAAATGCATACACCATTAAGATAAAACTGTGCATATTAAAGGTCGCCTTGTTTGGAAGAAGGGTATAAACATTTGTGTAAGGCTAGACAAGTTCAAATGAGAAGATAAACATACATTTCTAACACAAGGGTGATTAACCATTGGGAGAATTTGCCAAGAGTAGTGGTTTCTCCAGCTTTCAGTGTCTCAAAAGACTAGCTTTCTGAAAACTATGTTTTAGTGAGAAGCAAGTACTTGGGCTTTACAGAGAAGCAGCAGAAAACCAGGAGCCCAGGACACAGATGGAGATGCACCATAGGGCGCAGTGTTCCTTCAGGCCTTTCTTCACAGTCTGAGTCTGAGCTCCTTCCCTTCCTCTCCTGATGTGTTACATTAACACACGTGACACATTCTCCTGCTGTGATTTTGAGACTGGGGAATGCTTTTGTGGTGCAGGAATTGGAGGGATGGCTGGGGCTGCGTGTGGCGGTCGCCTTGCCCCTTAGGAGGGGCTGAGGAAGCAGGTAGCTGGGCAGAGAGGAGACAGCGCATGCTCGGGCACGGATAGCGTTGCCTGGGGACTGTGGATTGCCCTAAAGCATCCAGTTTGGGATGTGTAGGTGCTGAGAGTGGACTTCATGTGCGAGAAGACGTTTTGGATCTATTAAGGTAAGTACTTGCTTTATTGTAGTGAACAAAATGGGTGTTTGGTGACGGGGATGAACCAGGGTGAGGGCTGTAATGACTGTCCCAGGGAATTTGATGTGGAATTTGGATTATGGTGAGCCCGTGTACATCTCCTGTCTTCTCACCAGCAATAGACTGCAGAGTTTGAGAGAGCCTAATTTCAGCTCCTGAGATGAAGATTAGGAGGTCTTTGTTAATGAATGTAATGTTATGACAAAGATTCATTTGATGGAATGCACTATTCATTTTCTTAAGTGTGGGCAACATTTTAACGATGTAAAGTTTTTATTCTTAGTGTGTGTGACATCTTACGTGGATAGCAATATGCGTGTTTTGAATTTTGAGTGACTGCAATGAAAAAGCTGCCTTTTTGTTAATTGGATCATCTTTGGTAGTGTGCCTACGACTGCAATATGTCAAAAAAATACTTCTATGGGGAACAGCCAGAGAAGCGTCTTCTACAGGGCTTATGTGCATGAAAAAGCTGCAGACGCTTATTTGGGTTTTGTGTACACCCCAAGCTGCATTTGTTAGTCAAGTTTATTTCTGAGACACTTGTGGACAGACAGATTCCTGGAATTATAACCCAACAGCATTTGGGTCATGTAACCGTAAAACATGGCTTGGAACAAAACAACGTTAGCTCTTGTACAGCAAGGTCCTGGTATCTCTAGGTCCTTCCTAATTTTCTGGGGGAGGTAGCCTGTTTGGAGAGTGCTGGAACTCCAGAACTAAGTCTTAGTTCTTCTAGGGTCAGATTAAATCCTTTGAGATCTAAATATTCAGCCCTTAAATAGCTTTTATGCTGTCTCCTTTCTGTAGAAGTGATAAAAACTGTAAAACTTTCACCTTACAGCAGAGTCACAGCAGTGCAGCTTCACCAGTGTAGACACAGCTGTAGTGACAAGGAAACTTGATAATGGAAAAGCAAATAAGTGTATGTGCTGTTCTGCTCTGCCCATCTCTGGCTTGAAAGAAGTCTTGGACAGAAATCTTTCTGTAGTTGGCAAAGTACACAGCCAGTGTGCACCTTGTATGTGCTGAGTGGTCATTAGCAAAAAAACACCTCAAAACTAGTTATTTTTAAACATCTCAGAGCTGTTACTTGTCAAAACAAAATAATTATATCCTTTTAATCCATATTTTCCAAGGAGCTTCAAAGTTTTCGAGGTGCATTGCTCATGGAACCTATTTCAGAGTTAGGAAATGCAATTCTGTTTGCTGTGCAAGTCCCCTGTTACATTGTTGGAAGAGACATCATCTGGTGTTCTTGGGCAAAACACAGCAATTTCTCTAGACAATCAGGTAGAAAATTACAAAGTAGATGATTGGTTTTGCCACTGTTAAGTAAAAAGAAAATGATGAGTACTTTACTATGCATATTCATATTTTTGAGGTGTTACACCAATGCTGGCTGCTACGATATGGTATATAACTTGCAGTATCTATTGCAAGGAGGGCTGTCTAAATAGTTTCCAAAGTATTTATTTCTGAAACATGGGTATTAACTTGCTTTTGATCCATCTTGAAAGTATTAGCCCGAAAGAATTAGAAGATAGTTCTTTTTGAAAGGTTAAAAGAAAGTTGAGTATTTTGTCCTGAATCCTACCCACAGCAGTTTTGTAGCCATTAATAATTTTATTAACAAATTTAACTGTCTTTAAAAGTGTCATAGAACAGAAAGTAAATTTTAAGTGGTTTCTAATGCAGTGACTAATCGAGAAGATGCTTCTTGTAATCACTCCTAAAAACAAGAAGCTCAACCTAGGGAAATAAAACATTTTTCTGAGAAGACACAGGTGTTTAAGCCTTCCTGCGTTTCTTGATGAACAAAATAAAAACCAACAGATTGATTGATTACTCTCACGTGGTTTCCACTCTTCCCTCTCCTCTAGCACTTGCTCTGAGATCACGTGTGCGCTTTGCTCCCGAAATGTTTATAGAAGGCGATGACTACATCCCTGGTAACCCTTTTCATAGAATAAATCATGAAGCCAACTGCATGCCCGTGCTGTGTGCTCTGTTGCAGGAGAGGTGCTCGTTGCTCTGGACAGAATAGTTTCCAACAGTGGAAAGCCTTTTTTTTTTGTTTGAAGGGGAGATTTTGTCTTACACCTCCCAGCTTCTCCTGAAACAAAAAGCCAACCCTTTGTTCCCATCCAACCCCAGATTCAGCTAATTGTCGTGTTTTCTGGGTGTGGTGATAAAATTCTCCAAATAATCAGTGTCTCCAGTGTTGAGTATGGACCTTTAAGTGGCACGGAGCCAAGGTAGCAACCTGAAGTGCAGCTTTAATGTAGGTTAGATGATATATTGCTAGCAGAGGTCAAAGGCTCCACTTC
Organism: Pterocles gutturalis; assembly: GCF_000699245.1. NCBI lineage: Eukaryota > Metazoa > Chordata > Aves > Pterocliformes > Pteroclidae > Pterocles > Pterocles gutturalis. Next base: position 25,615 of record NW_010119022.1, read on the forward strand.
TCTTATTTTTGTGACAGTTCTGGCTAATCTTCCCTTAAAATACAGGCCTGCCAGATTTTCAGTTGAAGTTGTGATAGAGATGGACACTTTGAGATCCTAGCTGAACTTCAATGTCCAGTATATCAGTGTTACAACAGCGTGGTTTTATTTATTGGGTTATCTTCTCAATAGGAATTCAGTGTTTTGATGGCTTCTGTTAGATTCTACCTCCTGTAGGTGAAATGACCGCATTGTCTGCTGTAATTTTGTCTCCAGTCCGCTACTCAGTCTTCAGTAAGCAACTTTTTCTTTAGAAAACCAGTTGTTAATTCTTTTATTTAGTATTTTTTTAAAATTACTGTAAAAGGAGATTGGTTTCTGCAGAGGTACTAGCCTGTGTCCAATACTAGGAGTTCAGGCAAGGTCTGAATTTTAATTGGAGAGTGATGAAATGTTCTCAAAAGTGCAAAGTCTGGGACTTTTTATGTCAGTTGCTGACTTGCAGCATAACAGATGTAGGTGAACGTCAGTCTTATCTATTGTGCATCTGTTCTAGGTTTCCTTTCGGTATCACAGTGCTGACTGCAGGACATTTTCAACCCCACAAAGGGAGCTGTACTGATCTTACAAGGCTGAGGAGAAATGCTGTACTGTAAATGCAGCTGGACATCTTCAGACTTAGTAAAACTCTTGGCAAGTGTTTCTGAGGTTTTCAGTTTGCTGGTGTTGAAGAGGGAGGTGGATTAACTTTGCTGGATCCTGCACTTTGGGCTGCTAGTAGTACAAAATTATCTTTGTAGTTAAACAGTTCAAACCTCTGTGGTTTTGATGAGGTGTTTTTAAAGTTTTTCAAATATTTATACCACTGGTATAATGAGTCTGCTGACAAATGGTCACTTAAATACTTGTAAAAGCTTTTGCTGCCATTACAGAATTACAGGAGATGCAGGATGTCTGTGTGATGGGTGATTTTGAGTAGAAGCTTGTCAGGGCATCTTCAGGTGTGGAGTTGTCCTGTTGTGCAGTTTTGGTGGGTGCATCCCTTCCCTGGATGCATCCACCTCTCCACCCAGAGCTGGTGGGCGTTCAGGTGCTCGCTCTGGAAGGTGGTGTGCTCCAATGTCTCTGCTTTGTGGTGGCTCTTAAATACTGGTTCCTTCCTTGGACCCCAGAGCTGTGGTTGGAACCAGTTGTTATTGCCCTTGGTCCTTCATCCCCTGGACCTCAGAGGTGTGCTAAAAAGAGGAGAAGGTGGGATGGTGCCATTGCAGCAACGTAGGATGGGAACAGCCATGGCTCCGGGCATGGGCAGCTCTGGGTGGCCTTCCCAGGAGGTGCGTGGCCTCGTTGAGTACACCAAGCAGGTACAAATGTTGCCGTTTCAAATCTCCTTCTGTTTCCAAAACTCACAAAACTCTCTTCCTAAAACATTCCCTGTTCCCACTGGATCTCTGCAGAAGGAGCGTATAAACTGACTGACCGTACTGTTCCCAGGCACAAAAGATAATTGTAAGTATTGTTCTTGTTGGATGGCGGTCATGTTTCTGGTTTGGTGTTTGGTTTTTATTAGTTGAGAAAATTTTAATTTCTGTGCTCTCCATTTATTGGTTATTTTGGTCTGAACTGTGGTGCAAGCAGTATACATGCAGCAATTTCTTTTTGTGTTTGTAAATATGTGCATGTATGTACGTGCTCGTGTGTATACATCTGTGTGTATAATGATTGATTGATAAGTCTTGGATTTGAAAAATTACTTGTATTCTTAAACTGTGGTGGGTTTTAAGGCACGGGCTGAAAAGCTTGACCATGGGTGGGAGAGAAAGATTATTTGGAAACTTTGAGAGTTCCCTGATGGGTTGGAGATGCCAAACAACAAAAAGTGGCAGAGCTTGGGAGTTACAGCCCCTCATTAAATGCAGTATTTAGTAAAAATTACTGTTGAATGTCAACTTGAAATGCTGTTTTTTTCAAATTCAAACTTCTCATTAGTGTGTCAGTATTCTTGAACTGAACACCAGCTAATGGCTTAGTGCTCTTGGTGTCAGGAAGATGTCAAACATAGGATTGGGTTTTGTGGTGAAGGTTCATAAAACACTCTGAAACCTATGGAGCTGTCAGAAGAGACGTCCTGTGACTATGAGCATGTGTCATTTTCAGGGTCGATTAAAAGATGATGGTCTTTGTATGCGGAGGTCTGTAAATCAGGGGTGTGTGCAGGCACTGGGAGTGGGGATTTGCTTGCCCTGGTCTAGTAATGCAAGGATGGATGGGGAATGAATTACACATTGGGGTCTATAATTGGAGAGGGCGGGTACCTCTTCTCTTTTGTAGTTGGTATGTGAAACCCTTAGTGTCATATTTAAGGCTCAGGTTAGAAGACAGAATATTTTTCAAACATTAACCTGGAAAGATGAGAGCTTACAAACTGAGCACAGACAACGCAATATAAACCACGGAGCTTGCTCTTGCTGCCTCATGTCTGTGAGATTCCAACAGGGCTAATAGCCATTTGATGAAAATATCAACTTGGTGATTTTGTGCTTTTGCCAAATTACTATGGAAGTGTTGACAAAACAGCCGGGGAAGCCATTCATCACATTTTTCTGAAGTCACTCATGAGATTCTTTTTAAATTTAACAGCATGGCTTTTTGTTTTATGTATAATTTTTTTTTCTCTGTACATTCAGTTTTTGATGACTGGTTTAAAGCTGGTAATCCATGGAAGAATCTGTAACAAAACGGTATAATTTGCAAATCAGGGCTTGCTCAGAACTGTTCTGGAGATGCTCCTTTTAGTGAGGGCCACTAATGCAAATATAAGGTGTCATCTTAATACTTTATAATTCTTAAAAAATACTGAGTTAAAGATCTGTTCGTTGGGAAAGTAGAAGAGCACTTTTCCTCTGCTTGCTGTCAAAAGAGTTTTTTAATTAGAAGCCAATTTTGCTTGACCTGGTTGTGGTAACTCCTAGTAGGACTGAAGGCAAGAAGCAAAGTTCTGTCTTTTGGGGTGGCAAAGGGCTTGTTCCGTCTGGCACTGTGAGGTTCTGGAGCACAAGGACAAGAGTTCGGGAGGTCCACGGGGCTCTGCTTGGGCAAAAGGAGAGAGAAATGGCCAGTGGAAGGTGCTTTGTGTCTGGGTACACGATGGAGGACCTGGCCAGGCTGCATGTAGTTGTGCGGTGTATTTTTTTGTTTATATTAATTTTCCTCTAGTAGTGAGTATTAAGTTGCATTGTAAGGGCTGGTTCTTATTTTTTTTTTCCACAATGGGGTTTTGGTTTGCACTTCAAAAACCAATTTCAAAGTGAAACGCGAGCTGCCAGCTGTCCTCAGGGTAGAGATGAAACCTGCAGGGATTTTTGACCGAGGTTGACATATAGATGAGATTAAAAAAACTCAGAATATTGAACCCAGTCAAGTATTTTGGTGTCAGTGATACCAATTCTGGAGGAAGAGGGGTTGTGTAAAAGAGGGAGAAGGTTACAGTGGTGTGAGCCCCATCTCACCTTCATGTTGTGTAGGGAGTGTGTTGGGGAGAGAAGCCCCAGGAGCAGGAGCCCCTGGTGCACCTTTTTAAGGGGATCTGACTGACAGCACTGCACCATAGTGGCGTAAAATGTGACGTGCAGGAAACCATGGTGGAGATTTGACATGACCCTGAAAAGTGGAGAAAGCATCATCTTTTTAAGTAATTTCAATTGCTGTTTAAAAATCAGGTCCATTTGTTCCAACTTTGAGGTAGAAATCATGCTAATTTGTATTTATATATGTCAAGCTGCGACACTCATTCCTCATTCTTTGCTTCCTGTCAAAATTCATGCAGCAGAGAATAAAAGACCCCTGTGTGATATAAATTTTAACAAAATTCACGCTGAGCAGCAGCATGCAAATGGGGTCCTTTCTCTGCTTGCTGGAAACGTGGAGGTGTTATACATCTTGCCATTTGCATTTCCCACATCCCAAATCTTCAAGATGAGAGCAGTTGGTGTAACCTATATGTGCTTCGATGGAAGCAAAGTAACTGCAAAAGCCTGGATGTGCTCACCCTGCACTTCTCTCTGGCCTCAAATGTAATGTAGGACCATTCATTGGCCTTTAAAAGATTTTCTGATGAGTAAGTTTTGGCAGCGAAGAGGTAGATCCAGGCTCTCTTAGCAACTCTTCTCTCTATGCGTCAGTCTGCAGAGCTCGGTGTCACCCGGTACAGTCGAACAGGAGTGGCTTTGGCCATCGATCCCCGTTAGCCGCTCTGGGGAACAGCACAATATCTCCTTTCAAAGTCTCTGTTTGCAGCACTGTTGCAGTTAGCATATGGTGATGCTCATTTAATTTTCCCAGTTTGTCTCAGACTGGGGTATCTTTGTGGTGAAATGTTATTGTCTTGAGAAGCTTGATATGCTGAGAGCGCAGGATTCGTGTTGGTACACGCTGGGCTGAAGGCAGGATATAATGGGGTTCTTGGGTGTGTATGGGGGTGGTAGGTAAAATCCAGAAGGCTTTAAAAAAAAAAAAAAAAAAAAGAGCTTTCTAAGGGAGCTGCTGCAGGGCAGGGAGGGGAGCGGAGCCGGCGTGGGGCTTTCCCTGCCCGGTGCCGCAGGGGTTTGGGCTGGGCAGGAGGAGTGTGAGCTGGCACCACCACAGCGGGATGTGAGGGCAGAAATAAAAGGAGCAAGTCCATTGCCAGCTTTTAAAGCCAGAAGGGCAGAGGATTGCTATGTGCGTTGTGCAAAAAGTATTGAGCCCTGCCCTTTCGTGGATGCTGGGCATGCTGCAGCCATGGCTCTCCCAGGACAGAAATAGCACTGCGAGTCACTCCATTGGTCTCTGTCCTTTTCCCCCAAATCCCACCCCCTTTTTTTTTTTTCCATCACTTCCCAGGACTTTACCACCACCTCTGTCCTGTCTCTGGCCACTTGTAGACTTCTTTTCCCCCTCACGGGAAATGCCCAGCTCCCACAGCAGAGGGAATACCCATGCTGGTCCTGGGCTGGGAAAGCCTGGCCCAAATTCCCCAAGTTATAAACTTAATAAGAGGTTTCGAGCTGCGGCAGGAGCAGGGAGGTGTAGCAGGTCCCTGAGCACAGTGATGCTGGTGACGGCAGAGCTGTGTGGCGGGGAGCCAGCGAGGGGGTGAGGTGGGGAGAGGGTGAGGTGGGACAGGCAGCGGGTTTCTGCAGAGGGTGTGAAGTGAGAGCTGATGATGGCTTTAGTTTTTAACCAGCTGAGCACTCCGGTCACCACTTTGGCTAAATACTTGGTAGTGTTTTGCAGGGGGGGTGTCTCAGGCAGGCGTCAGTTTGCTGCACCAGAGCAAACCCAGAATCTCCTTGTGCTCTCAGTGGCACTGAGGGATGGGCTGTTGCTCCAGAAGAAACAGGATTGACAGCCATCGGTGAAAGGCTCTGAATTGTGTGAAACAACTCAAAACGTCACCCTTCATCTTGTTCTTTAGCCAATAAACTTCCGTGTTGAAATAAACTCCCTTTACGGTTTACAAAAGCTCTGCCCTTAGCAGTGATGGTGCGGATGGGGCAGCTGCTCCGGCATTCCCCGGATAGTTTCTGAGTGATTTCAGGCTCTTTCAGCTTTCAAGACTACTCGTGGGTTTTTTTAATCAGCAGATTTTAAAATGGCTGCTTTTTCTCATAAGCATCACATCATATATCAAAGAAATATTTTTAAAGGCTGTCACTGTCAAACTCAGACAATGATGTTTTCCAAAGAGGGCTTGATGCAAATTTCATTTTCTGTCAAGTCTGACAAAACTGAAAGATCACAGGCTGAAAGGGGGGTTTTGTAACTCCTGCTGTTAAGCATCGCAGTATTGGTGTTTCCTGGCACTTAGAAACAAGTTTAAGAACAATTAATCAGAAGAACTTGCTCAACGTAGCCTCCAGTAATGGTGAGGGAGTATTTTTTTGGCTGGGTGTGTTGCGTACAGTTTCAGGAAGGGGGTGAGTGTGTGCCCGTGTAGTTTTGGAAAATACCCTGGCCTTGGTATCTTATGATGAGCATCTCTCACTCTCAACAGAAATTAAAAGAAACGGTGATGATTTGGCAGCTTTCTGAAAACAGCTTTCCAGTTTGGTCCCCCAGATTAGACCACTTCTGTGTTTTAGTGGAGTTACTTGGTCTCCTGGTGTTTTCTCTGTGCCATAATATATTAGACATGGAGCTTTTAAGAGAAGAAACAAAAGAACAGAAATTTTTCAGTGCAGGGTAACCCAGGCCTGCAGATAGGTTGTTTCCATTAAATAAGTTCTCAGCTCCAATGGGCTCCACTAAAGCTTGTGATTTCCCAGGAAATGTCGGACTTGAGTCTCAGAAGAACCCTGGTATCTTCTGCTGAGGTAAATATTCATACCAGAGCTGCTGTAACAGCGGAAGAGTTTATCAGTACAAAAGTCTTATCAACAGATGACAAAGATCATAGTGCTATTGACTTCAGAGAAATGTATTTAAATAGGGGGTTTTTTCTTTCCCTTTGGGTTGCTTAGTCGCAGCGCAGCTCTCCCTGGCAGCAGCGGATGCAGCTGAGTCACCAGCAGCTCAGGTGCCCTCCGGAGGCACAGGGTAAATTCCAAGCCCTTGTAATAGGGAAAAAAACATGCAGCAAAGCGGTTTTATTTTGCACTCTTGTTTTGTTGTTAGTCAGCATCAGCTCAGAGTAACGGCAGACTTCCCAGTTGCGTCCTCTCTAGAAGGTGTCCTGCTCTGAGCTTCGGAAAATACACTGCCTCTTAACTTTAAAGTCTTAGAAGTATTAGACAGTTGATCAAGAAAGATTTGAATTTCCTGCAAGCCATCCTTGTACAACCAGCTTGCTGGAGCTTTATCTTGGAGCCATCCCGTGTCACTGGGCAAAGCCAGGGCTCCTTTGTGGCCTCGGGGAAGCCTTCCTCTGGATTGAGCAAACCTGTGTGCCTACTTCTTGTTTCTTAATACAGGGGGAAACCCTGACTCTATA
>NW_010119023.1:0-1894 GCF_000699245.1 Pterocles gutturalis
GGCAGGGCCCGGCCTGACCCAACCATCCCAGCCGTCCAACTGCCCTCCCGGCTTCTGCTGTAAGCCAACCTGCTGCAGCCCAAGCCTCCGCCATGGCTCGCCAGAGAGCCAGGAGTTTCCCAGGAGCTGGTGAAAGTGATGCGGAAATGCTCCAGAACTCGTGCAAGTTGTAAAGGAGGTATGTAGTTTATTCAGCACTGAGGCACATGGGGGATAGCTCCACCAAAGACATGTGCAGCTTTTCGCAAAACCTATCCCTCTATTTATTCCCTGAGATGTTGCATATGCATTAAGTTTTGCAATACATTCATTCATATTAATTACCCAGCCCCACCTCGCCCCGCTTCGTATTATAATGTGCTGAAGAGTCCTTCTGCGCCTGCGCAGTGCTCCCTGGTGGTCGTCCGGTGGTCGACGGGATGGAGTAAAATGAGTCTTCATCAGAGTTGAACTTCTCACCTCCTGGTCTCTTGGTCTCAGTCCGGTCCCAGCCTGTTTAGGGGTCCAAGCAGTCTCCTTTATCTCTGCGGCCTTGAAGGTGTTGTATGCTCTCCTCTCGTTTGGGTTAGAAGTTCCTCCCCTGTCATCACAGCTTTGATCCTCTCGTCCTGTCTTGGCAAGCACGGCAAACGTTAATCATATATTGTCCAAACAGCTATTCTTAATCAGCTATTCTTTGATCCCTTTTTAACTTTAAACCCCCCCATCTCAGTCCCCCCTTTTCTAGAAAATTAGTAAATTCTTTTACTTAATATAAAATTTCTTAAAAGACAATATTAAACTTAAGATCAATATATTCAAAATATTGAATTGCAGTTGGCAACCATCCAAAGAACGCATCCCATCATTGATGACTTGCACCTTATTTTATTCTCTGCAAAACTCTGCTTATTTCTTTTATATCATGATAAACAGTGATTAGAGTTTTCTCTCCATTTCCCTGATTTTCTTTTGAAATTTTGACCAGATCTTGGTGTTAATTGTAGGTACATCGTGTTGTTAGATTTTATCAACTGGTGAGATACCACTGGTGCCAAATATGCTCTAACCAAATTTTAGTTTACAATTATGATTACAAATAAAAGAATTTTCTCAATTAACTTTCTGCAGGCTAAATTACTAAGTATTCTCGACCACAACGTACTCATTTTGCTCGAGTAAGCTTTAGTTTCAGTTCATTGTCACCCACTGTTGCTTTCCAAGGGGCCTCTGGAGCTTTCTTCATGCGAGTGTGGTGGATCCAAACACTGTCTTCCTTGATCTTAATTGCAGTGAAGGTGGTGAGAAGCACCTGGAACAGTCCGTCCCACTGTGGTTCCAGAGTCTTTTCTGCAAAAGACTTAACATATACATAGTCTCCGGGCTGTATACCATGCACTGGTCCGTCCAACCCTTCGCTCCGAGTTCCAGCCACATGCTTTCCAATTTTTCTGAGTTGTTTACCCAGGGCCACCATGTAGGTGGTCAGCATTTCTTCCCCAGCTTGAGTAGACATTCCCTTTTGCACCCCATATGGTCTTCCATAAAGCATTTCAAAGGGACTTAACCTTTCTTTGGTTCTGGGTTTAGTCTGAATCTGCAGCAATGCCAGGGGGAGAGATTGGGGCCAGGGCAAATTAGCTTCCTCCCTAGTCTCACAATTTGCTGTTTAATCAAATGATTCATTTTCTCTACTTGGCCACTTGACTGAGGATGGTACGGAGTGTGAAGTTCCCAGTCAATGTCCAAGTGCTGACTAATTTGCTGCACTACCTTTGAAATGAAATGTGGTCCTCTATCTGATGATATTGTGGCTGGAATCTGGAACGCCAAAGCGTGGTATCATTTCTTGTAACAGGACTCTGGTTACCTCCCGGGCTCTGGCAGTTCTGGTGGGGAAAGCCTCTGGCCATCC
>NW_010119024.1:0-474 GCF_000699245.1 Pterocles gutturalis
TTCCCGGCACTGGAGAACCAAGCGCACCACGCACGCGGATCTCGGCGTCTTTCCTTAAAGAAGGCTGCAAACGCGGTTCTTCGGAGTCCCGTAGCACAGACACTTGAACTCGGTCAGCGATTGCTGCTGACGGAAATCGTTCAGAGGCAAAGTCAAGAGGGCATTCGCACCTTCGCCTTGGACTTCATTACCAGCCACTGCAAACACGGTGTTCTACAACTCTAAAAAATCCCTGACGATTGCTCTCGACAGCATTCTACACTCGCCCCAGAGCCCACGGACAGCAATGAACATTGCCGGTGATAATATCACAGGAAAAGCGTTAGCAGCAAAAAGCAGTTCTGATTCTAAGCATTTTCAGGGCACTAGAGAGCCAGGCGGACCAACCACGCGGATCTCAGCTTTTTCCGTAAACCAACGCTGTAAATGCTGTTCCTCGTGGTCTCTGAGCTCAGACACTTGAACGCGGTCAGC
>NW_010119025.1:0-1078 GCF_000699245.1 Pterocles gutturalis
AGACCATCCAGTCCCACCCCCTGCCGTGGCCAACCTGAGATGGGGTTGCCGAAGGCCACCAAGGTGGGGTTGCCCAAGGCCACTGAGATGGGGTAGCCCAAGGCCACCAAGGCGGGGTTGCCCAAGGCCACTGAGATGGGGTAGCCCAAGGCCACCAAGGCGGGGTTGCCCAAGAGTGGGGGGCTCTTGGGTCAATTTTTGAGCCAGGGACGGGGACAGGGGGATGTTGCTCGTCCTGCCATTGGGGTGTCCCCAATTGTGGCATCGCTGCCCCTCGGGAAGGTGAAGCATCCCCCCAGCTGCGCTGTCACCGAGTGTGGTGGCAGGAAGCCACCATGGAGCAGAGCTGTGACATGGGGACATGGACCCGATCCTGCCGTAATTGTGCTGCAGACAGCACTGGGAGGGAGGACAGCGGCATGGGGGTGCACGCTGGTGTCCATCATGGTCTGGGTGGGGACAAGGGAGGCACCAGGGTCTCCCTGGGTGAGGGGAGGGGTCCCACGGTGGGAGAAACCAGGGGGTGATGGTCTGTTTGCTTGCAGGTGGAAGCACCCCCCATCCGCGCTGACCATTGGGCGCAATGCAGCTCCTGCCACTTTCATTTTTTTTTTTCCACCGGAAGTTTTTTTACTGTTTCTTTAGATATTTTTTTTAAAGCAAAAACTTTGTGTAATTTGCAGAAGGATTTTCGGCTTGCTGGCCAGAGCCATGCCCCTGCCTGGAGCTGTCCCCCCTTCCTGCACATTTATTTCTATTTAATTTCTACTTAGCTGAGCTGAATTTGGCAGAAGTGACATTTCCTGCAGGATGGTCTGGAGCTGAGCAGTCGCTGTGTCTGGCATAAGGGATGGGGTACCAGGGACGGATGGTGCTGGGGGGCTGCGGACCCCCGGTGCCCGTGGTGTGGGGACGGCGATGCCGGGAGTGGGGGTGTCCCCGCTGCGGGGGCTGACAGAGTCACCTTGTCCCCAGCCTACAGGACGGTGTGCGGAGTCAACGGGCCCCTGGTGGTGCTGGACAATGTGAAGGTAGGACCCTGGCTGGGCAGGGGACAAGGGGACAACTCCATGGTGTC
>NW_010119025.1:1101-1426 GCF_000699245.1 Pterocles gutturalis
TGCCTGGCCTGGCTGCCAGCCCCCTCCTGGGCGGGGAGGTTGCTGTGGGGTGTATGTTCCCATCCCCTGTCCCCTGTCCCTTGTCCCCTGTGCTCCTGCCTGAGCTCCAACCCCTGTCCTCTGTCCCCTGTGTCCCTTCCTGAGCTCCAGCTCCTGTCCCCTGTCCCCCTTCCTGAGCTCCAGCTCCTGTCCCCTGTGCCCCTGCCTGAGCTGTGGCTCCTGTCCCCTGTCCCCCTACTCATAGCCCCATCTGAGTGAGACCCCGTCACCACCCCAGCTCAGCCCGTCCCCCCTGCACCCAGTGACACCTTGGTGGCACGCTGCC
>NW_010119026.1:0-9035 GCF_000699245.1 Pterocles gutturalis
ATAATTTTATTATGTAGATAATAATTTTTTAGATAATATTTTTTAGATAATAATTTTTTAGATAAAACTTCATTAGATTTACCTTTTTTTGCTCTATGCTACATGGCCCAAAGTGTTCCTGGATTTATGGTCTTTGAGCGAGGCTGGTCATGTAGGCAGGCAGAGGAGCTGAAATATAAACCTGATGCGTCACTAGAAGCTAAAAAACAGAGAGATCTGTGCTTTCAAGTGCTCAGGAAGCCCTCTCCCACTGAAATCTTCGGCAGTTAAATAACCAAACATCTCTCCTGGCTCTGGCTTAGCCCTCCAAAGGTGTTCTGGAAGCCTTGACCGTACAAAGAACGGCCCATCTCCAAGCCTGCTGGGAAAGGGCAGTGTTAAAAAAGGAGAGAAAAAATACAATTCCTGTCTTTGGGGAGGTTCAGCGTTTTGAAATTCATTTTCCCTTCACATCCAAATGAAAGGGGAAATTTAGAAGTATTTCACCAAGCGGAAATTTCATTTTGGAAATGTCAGAACCCCCTTCTGGAAATGTTTCATTCTGTAATACCAAAGCAGGATGATCTGAAAAAGCAAATGTAATATATAAATATTAAACACCTATAAAGTATTTATCACTTTGTATATTATTTAAATTCTTATTACACCTCGCTGTGTTACATTAAAACAATAGCGTAAAACCAGAGTTAAACCAGAAACTGGAAATTAAGTGCCCCATTTTGACTACAGATGATTTCCATTTCCAGGGGTGACTCATTCTCATTTATAGGTCTTCTTCCCATTTTGGAAAAAGCTTTTTTTCCTCTGCAGTACTGTTTCATTTCACATCCCTCCCAGGTTGCAGCAATAGGTGCAGTTCTTCTTGGCGCTCCCAGCAAGAGGGCTCAGAAAGGTTCACCTGGGATGGGAGGTTTCTTTTTATAGTTTTAGATACGGGGTGATCAAAGAGATGAGGAGAGGGATGAGGCTTTACTCTTTCCTAACTTCACAACAACCTTTTAGACTTTCTGGGTCTGAAGTCCTTGCCTGGAGACCCTCCGTGGAGATCCCATGTCTTGAGGAGACCTTTCCCACCCCAAAACCAGAAGACCAGGGACCACTATTGAAAGGCGTGCACAAAAACACTAAAAAGGGACAAATTTTGCAAACTCTGCCCTTAATGACCCTTAACATCATCTCCACGCCTGGAGCAACCTTCCAGATGGGTGGGATGCTCACGCGGGACCCCCTCCAGGCAGGGCAGCCAGGGGTTACCCGGAGCCCAGCCAGCACAGCCCATAAACCCGCGCCCAGGGACTCACTGGCTTTTGTTCAATTTACGCACAAAGTCTATAACAGAAAATGAACCTGGTGCTCCCGACTTAGCTGCCAGGTCTCCCATTACCGCTGCCGAAACAAAGTTTGCGCCGTCCTTTGCAGATTCGCTGGGCAGTTTGGCTGAACGGAGGCAGCATCGCTCAAGTTGAAAGCCTACAGTGATATTTAAGATTCTAGATCAGTAACTCTGCTTCTGCTCAGCCCGAAAAAAGCATTTCCATCCTTTACAAACAAGTGTTTGGATTGTGTTTTATGTAGAGTACACACAACCAATTGCAATGTAATAGCTTCTACGTTCCCGAGCTCATCTTTGCATTGCCGTGGCGTATGTCTTTATATCTTTAGGACATTAAATCATCCCCAGGGTCTCGTGTTTTCTTACATCCTCCAGCGCTGTTTCTTTTACGCTAGACTAGGTCTCTCTATGGGAGATTAAGTTTTACAGTGTGATGCCTCAGTCCCATTTTTTTTCTTCCCACTGCTGGTTCTGCAGACTTCCACTCGCACGTGGTAGAAAGTTCAGCTTGGGGGAAGTGCTGACGTTGCTCCAGATGGTCACACACCAGCCGCCGTCCTTCCAAAAAGGAGTTTTAGCTCCAAGAGACCAAAGCTGTCCTGCAGCACCTTGGCCTGAAGCAGGACGCTGGGAGAAAAGGGGACGGTATGGCAGCGGTCAGGACTTTTTCTAAATCTGTTTTTAGCATTTCTTTAATTATTGAAGTGCCAGGGTTTGTACGTTTGCACTGCAACACACTTTCTGCACAACTGTGATCGATCCCGCAGTCCCAGGCTGGGAAGGGAGGCTGCGATCGGGAATTTTTCAGGGAATTTTGCTTTATGGTTTTTGTCAACACTGAAAAGTGCCAGTTTGTGGCACCCGAAAGAGGCAGATCCGAAGCCTTGCTTGACTTGAAATTTGTTTTGAGGAAAATGCTGCCATAGTCCCAACATTTCTGTTTCTAGATGAGGAGTCTCTGGGTGTTGAATCAGGGGCTTTCTGGTCAAAAAATTGAGTTTAGTTTAGACTAGGAAAAAAAAAAAGTTAAGAAGCTGCAACCAAAACCACAGCATTTTGGTTGCTTCTTGCTTGAATCCCTCCCCTGCACCACAGGAGGAGGAATTGCGTTGGTTTTATTTAATTCACAACCATTTTTTTTGCCCCAGCTTAAGACAAAGAAATGTTTCACTGATGCTGAGGTTTTCCTGGGACAAAGCTCCGTTTCTCTTTGCCTCGGCAGCACGGCCCTTCCCCAGCACCCCGCATCAGGAGATGCTCAGGCACCACAGTCACGGGTGACATTGAGGCAGGACATTGTCGTGACTGTCACCGTTAGGTGTACAGGTGTGAGGGGACATCGCCGGCTCCTGTACGGCCAGGACGCTGCTCGTGGCTCTGTTCTCTCTTTACATCCCTTTGCCTCATCGCCGTCAGCTCTCGCTGCCCTGCCGATACCCAAGTCCCCAGCTGTCCCCCTTGGACACCAGAACCAGGGAAGCAAGCACCTGGAGCTGTAACGATGCGCAGGCGCTCGCCGTGTTTGGATCCGTTGGGGTGTAACGAGGAGTTGGGGTCTGTGGGAGGACGAGCGGCACCCGGGGCTCCTCCTGCCCAAAGGGGACCGGTGCTGGCCGGGGGTGACTTGCTTACGGCACAAGTCACCTGAAAGGAAACGTCAAAGTCAAGCTTGACTTCCAACTGGGAAACAGCAGGAGATTATTATGGCCTGGAAAAGACAGACAGGGACCTGCAGCAGCCAGGGTGCAGTTAGGGGTCAGTTTGCTGGTGCCAAATCCCCGCAGCACAGGGAACTGCGGTATTCAGGCAGGTGGAAACCAAACCAGTTAATGAATCTCTCCGTAAGTCTTCCCTTCTGGAGCCTTGGGGAAGAGCTGCTGGGCTGGCAGTCCTTTCTCTGGCGCGGAGGACGGGCACTACTGCATCCCCAGGGGGCATCAAGGGGAACAGGAGACAGCATCCGTTCTTCCCAGAGCTGCTTCTTAGCTGGCCCCTTCCTCCCCTTTCTGGATGGCCTTCCTCCTCCCGGCTGTCCTCAGGATCTGGAGCATCCCCCAGATCAATCTTCCCTTCTGTGTGCTCACAGCCCTCAAACGCACGGACTTCTCTCTGCTCACCTTCCCGAACCGCTTCCAGCTGAGCCACGCTGTAGGTGTTCCACTCGGTTCATCTCCCCTCCTCACTCACTCCCACCAAGGCTTTAATTACTTTTTTCCTTCCCATTTTTCTGCTCTCACTCCAATCTTTCAATCAAATATGAGGTAGGAATTTTCAATTTTCAGGGAAATAAAAGCGTTCAATCTTTTGTTTTCAAAATATCTTGGAAATGGAAACATTTACCTGAAAACAAAAAAAGGAAGCCCAAAGATTGTTTTTCAATCTTTTTTTTTTTTTTTAACAGAACAAATTAAAATACAAAGGATTCTGGGACCGCCTCTGAAAATACCGACTCTGCAGAGCTCATACACCGATTAGCTCAAGAAGGTTATTTAGAGAACAGGAAAACATGAAAAACTTCCTTCTGAAATCCTTCACCTTGCCTTCCCCAGACCTGAACACCACTGTTCTGTTTCTTTTCACACCCTTGGCTGTCTGGCGGGGTTGGTAACCTCCTTTGGGGGAATCACCCCCTGCTGAGGTGGCAGCCCGCCCTCGCTCTGCCCTTGGGGTCCGTGGTGTGCGGGGACGGCGCCGGGTGTCGGGGCCGAGGGGGGCTGCAGTGGCGCAGGAGATGAGCCTCAAGGAATGGAAATAAATTAAATTTCAGCCCAGGGTTTGGTGTTCCCTAAGGATCCCCGCAGCGTACCGCCGCCCGTGGAGCAGCAGGGAGCCGGGAGGGAGCATCCTGCCCTTCGTCCCTCCCTCTTGGGGGATGCTGTTGGACTCCCAGGGATGCTTGTCACAGGCTGGTGATGGACAAACTCCTTCCTACCTCTCCCCATTTCCTTTTTCCCCTTCACAATCTATTTTCCTTCGCTAGGCTGCAGCCAAGAGCTCAATGCTCTGACATTTTTCTGTTCATTTGAGTCCAACCTGTTTACGCTTCTCACTGAACATAACGGCTGGAGAGTTCAGGAGTTAATCAGCCTTAGGTCCCCCCCCAAAAAAATCTGCTGCAATGCTCCAGTGAGTTTGTCGAGTTTGAAGTACGGATTTGAAAGGACCACACCGAGCTGCGTGCTTGAAACGTGTTTGCGCTGCTGCCGCGTTCACTTCAAAGCCAGGGCGGCTGCAGTCGCTGGACGCGCTCAGCGGGGGACACGCGGAACCGGAGGGGAACCGACGACCAACAGAGCATCTGCAGGCTAGCCAGCCGGGCTCAGACACCTCCATCCAAACACCGAACTGATTTACAGGAGTGAAAGCAGGCACGGAGGCAGCTGAGGATGTACAACACACCGCACAGCATCGATCTGAAGGATGCACGGAAAAGCAACAAAATCCTTAAATCTCTCCCCTACACCCCCCGAGTCAGTCCATACCTGAAAAACACTGATGTACTCACCTCCTCTAATATAAGCAGATTCTGTGACAGCCTGCCACTAGGAGGCTTATTTCAAGCCATGCCAGTTCCCCCCGCTTTGCTTTATCTAAAAAAGATTGTTTGGTTTGGATACTCCTCATGCAGACTTTTTTCTTGGCTCCGAGAAGTGTGCTACGGCAGCGAGGCGAAAAGCAAGCATTCACAAACTCCTCACGTCCTCCAGCAGAGAGACGCTAGCTGGAGATGGCCAAAAAGCAAATTTGTAAGAAATTCCTTTTTTTTTTTTTTTTTCTTTTCTTTCGCTTGTTGATTTTGGTCCAAATGGCACTGAACCCAATACTAGTTTTTTAAATTTATCACAGAGTAGAAACTCCCACGGTTTTGCAGCTGCTCCCGTGAAACTCCCATCCCCATCAGCTTCACTGCGGATAGAGATGGGAAAGGCTGCGAATGGCACCGCAACACTGGGGAGGACGATCCTGCACACCCTCAAAGTCACTGGCCCGGTGGCTACCAGCCCACAGCTCCCTGGACTCCTGGTCCCTTGATCTAAGCAGAAAGAAATTCCATAGGACCTGGCCTTGGGCTTCGCCGAACAAATCTGAAGCTCAGAAGTGGGGGGTTGGAATTAGATGATCTTTCAGGTCCCTTCCCACCCAAACCATTCTGTGATTCTATGAAGTGTTAAATGAGATAATTGGTGCTGCATGAAATGGTGTTTTTCATGAGGATACGTGGTTTCGCTGCAGAGTTTTTGACCGGCTCTCATGTGAACGCTGCCATTGCCATTGCCAGCTGGGATCATAGGATCACAGAATCATTAAGGTTGGATAAGACCTCAAGGATCATCAAGTCCAACCCAACCCCACCCAACCCACTAACCCGTGTCCCCAAGCCCCACATCCACACGGTTCTTGACCCCCTCCAGGGATGGTGACTCCACCACTGCCCTGGGCAGCCTGTTCCGATGCCTCATCACTCTTGCAGTGAAGAAATTTTTCCTAATCTCCAGCCTAAACCTCCCCTGGTGCAACTTGAGGCCGTTTCCTCTTGTCCCATCACTTGTTCCTTCAGAGCAGAGCCCAGCACCCCCCTCACTGCACCCTCCTTTCAGGCAGCTGTAGAGAGTGATGAGGTCTCCTCTCAGCCTCCTCTTCTCCAGCCTGAACCCCCCCAGCTCCCTCAGCCGCTCCTCGTCAGCCCTGTGCTCCAGACCCTTCCCCAGCTCCGTTGCCCTTCTCTGGACCTGGGATGAGACTAAACCGCTCTGTGCTAAACGTCGGGCTTACAAGCACCTCATTATGTCTCTGGCACATCCCAGCTGGTCTGGAAGCTCCAGGATCTCCCATCCCTGGGCAGGGTGAGGTGTCCCCCAGGAGCTGAGCCATCCCCAGGGCGTGGAGAGCCCTGTGCTGGGCACCCCCAGAGCAGGAGGAGATCTGGTCCCTCCGCAGGCGGAGCTGCAGAGCTGCAGGGCGCAGAGCGGCAGAGGCAGAGCAGTGCATTCATTTCAAGCTCTGTTAAGAACAGTGAGGGAAAGGAATGAGAGGATCGATTTCTGACAAAGAAATAAAATCCAGCAGGAGAGACATCTTACTTCAACATTGCCCAGCGCGCTCTGGAAGGAGGCATCCGGCGTGTTTAACGCTGAGCAAGGGGCTCGTGGGGTGCTGGCAGGAGGCAAGTGGCAGGAGGTGATTTGGAGCAACGGGATTTTCTGTAGTGAAGATGAGGATGGAGAGGAGGGGTGAGGAGAGAGCGGAGCAGTCGTGGGATCAGACCGTGGGCTGGGAGGGATTCAGGTGGAGGCTGGGAAGGCAGAATCCAGGGAGATGGTTGTTCGGGGATGCTCTCATGGGAAAAGGGGAGATTCAGAGAGGAGCAGGGTCGGCACATGGAGCTGCCCTATGCCAGGAGTTTTCCATCCTGAGGAAGGTTTTCCTTTGGTATCGGAATGAAAATGAACAATGGAAACAAAAAAATTGAATATTTGATTTTAGGAACTATTACTCTCCCTAAGAAATTCATCAACATCAATAAAAGCTTTGTGAAGCGTGTTGAGATTTTATTTACATACCATTTTCCAGCAGAATATAACGATTATGAAAATTGTCCCGAAGCTTTATTCCTTGGGGAGAGAGGAGGAAAGCTGAAAGCGAGGATTCACCTCCGCAGCTGGCAAACATTCGTCCCTGTAGCAGATGACGGATGCAGCTCAGGCCATGAAGGTCACCGCAGAGATACCCACGGATGTTTAACACACTATGAAGGCAGATAAGCAACAAATGGAGTGGACAGAAGAAATGATGGAGGTCATCTCCGCGGCCATGCTGTGCAAATCTGCTTTTTCACAGCTTTTGATTCCAACTCAGAAATGTCTTTTATCTATTTAATTTTAAAATGAATTGCTTTCTACCCATCTCTGAAAAACAAAACCTGCCAGATAAAAGTAAGCCACACAGGCCATTAATTCCAGCAGGACTTAAGATGCTTTCCCCATCCGTACGGCAGAGAAAGCGCATTTATAATGTGTGGAGTGGCAGGAGGGAGCAGGGGAGGACAGTGTCTGCAGTTGCTCAAAAATATCTCCTCCGTTTCAAACATGCCTTTTTTATTTCTGTTCTTGGTTTGTGTTGGGTTGTTTTTTTTTTTTTTGTTGGCTTGTTTGGTTTTTTTAATGCCAGAGAATCCTGCAGGCACCAGCCTCCATCCCTGCCCAGGGCAGGTTCATCCTGTACACCGAGTCAGAGACCACGAGGAAAAAATAGCGTCTGATGATGGAATTAATGAGTGTCTCTGGGAACAGGTACAAAGGGCCCGGGATGGAGTCGCGGGGCTCGGTGGCACTTCACTTGCTCGTTTGCTTCTGTGCGTCTGTTTTGGTTAATGTGATATTTTGTGATGGGGGGAACACAGACTGTCTCTGCTTCCTTTCTTACCCTCCCCAAAGCGGGGTTTAGCTGCAGGAGGAGAAGACTGAGGAGGGACTTGAACAGTCCTTCAATATTAAAAAGACTTCTGCAAGGAGCAGAGCTCATCTCTGGAGCTGTGGTGGCTTGGACAGAAAGTTCAGGGGCTTTGGACAGAAGCTCAGCATTGACAACAGCGCTGGTTTTCATCAAGTAGCTGCAATTTGGGAATTTGGGGCATCTCCCTAAATCCTTAGTGCTTTCTAAATGGAAGAGAATTTTCCATCATTCTTGAGTCAGGATCATCCAGAGCAGAGAAATCCCAAACCAAACCAAGCCGGTTTTGTGAAGTTTTCTCTGGGAAGGAAACATCCAGCAGGCTTTAAGTGACCCTGGAAGATGCTGTGGGTGTGACTTTGCTGATGGAAGAAGAAAAGTGTCATTTAGGGCTGACAGCGTAGCTTTCTCATCTGTTCCAGAGCTACCTGCAGGGTAACATTTTCTGGTGCCATTCGCTACAAAGGGTTTTGCAAATGTGTCAGGTTAGGCAATGTACTTTTCATGTTTAAAATGAGATAGCTTCATCCTCTCACTGTCTCACTCAGCATTTTGGGGGATTCTTCTGAAGACTTTTCATTGCTGGCCGTAAGAACTCCCCAGGTTAGAGGGGCTCACTCCTGCCCGTCTCCTTCAAATCTGGCACCAAGAGCAAAATCAGCAGATAAGTTCTATCGGTAGAAAGTAATCTTGCACCGGGTGATTCTGGTACTTTCAACAACTTTTAGGGACTCTGGTGTGACACAGCTGGTCTCTTTCCCCCAGGCATCACAACGCAGCGTGGCAGACTCCTGCCCCGGTCCCTTAACCGGGCACCTCTGTTAGCTCTGCCTCTGCAGGTGATGCCTTTTCTTTTCTTTTCTTTTCTTTTCTTTTCTTTTCTTTTCTTTTCTTTTCTTTTCCATTTTGATTTCTGGTGCCTCCAGAATGTCTCATTTTTTCACTAATTGAAATGATCCCCTAAAACTGCTTCCCCTGGAAGCCCTTGCTAGGAGCTTGTAGCTCAGCTTCCAGTTGAACAGAGCATTTTGTCCAGGCAGTAAAATAAGAGCGGTCAGCTCTTGTCATCAGCTGAGCCGCAGTCGTCGATCGGGCAGGGTCACGCTTCCTCCATCAACACCCGCACCAGAGCTAAAGTGCACCCAGAGATCTGGGGGTGTGCCCCCTGGAGAAGAGAAGGCTCCGGGGAGACCTTCCAGCACCTCCCAGTGCTGAAAGGGGGCTACAGGAGAGCTGGGGGGGCTCTGGATCA
>NW_010119026.1:9204-23582 GCF_000699245.1 Pterocles gutturalis
GATGAGGCTTTGGGCAACCTGGGCTAGTGGGAGGTGTCCCTGCCCATGGCAGGGGGTGGCACTGGGTGGGCTTTAAGGTCCCTTCCCACCTAAACCATCCTGTGATGGTTCTATGAAGATAAAGATCGCACTGATTTCATTGCAGGGGTGCAGCAGAAGCCACCCAGGTTTCTAGAGGAGGTTGGGGAGAGGATGGAGCAGAGCTCTCCGAGTCGCTCCACCCATGTTTGCTCCACGTGGGCAGCTGACTGTTACCGAAGGGCCCGGCCATGGTCATCCTGGGTTTGTTGAGATTTGGGCAGCCAGGAGCCAGCAGGTCCAGAAGGCACGTCCGTCGCTTTACCAGCACTCGTCTTTCTGCTGCTGTCTGCTTTGCCAACACATGTCCTCCCGCAAACGCCAGCAAGGGCTGAATAATGAATGAACTCGTTCCAGTGCTGTCAGGAAATGTTGCCCACAAAACCAGACAGCTCGGTGAGTTCTTCAAAGAAGCTGAGACAGAACCTCTGCTTATTTTTATACCTAAAGCAGCACCGCAATTAATTCCTTAACCTTCTTTCAAGAGAACTGTAATTGCTGCTGTGGCAACATAACAAGAGATGCTGTTTTCCACCCTATGCTTCATTAACTTGACCCTAATTGGCCAAGTAAACAAAAACAAATTGCTGCTCAATCCTGACTTGGGCTGCGGCTGTAAAGGAATCTGCATCAGACAGGCAGAGAAGGGCTCGGTGCTGGAGACAGAGGCTGCACAATAAGCAAGAAATCCTTCAGGTCAAAAATAATCCTCCACCTACTAAGAATAATCAACCGTATGTGTTCATGTCATGACCAGAAATATTAAGCAAATGGTTGCCAGAATGATACAAGGGCATTTCCCCCCACCTCCTTCTATTAATGATGACTGGGGCTGAATTAAATGGCTTGGCTGCTCATTTTTCATCCTCAGGGCTCTGAGACATCTCTGAGAATAGACCAGCAGACGGAGGGAGGATGGCCATCGTGTGTACACATGAAACCTCCAACGTGCTGAAAATCCTCGAAAGCCAGGGAAAGGGTGAAAGCACCAGCATCATCCTGTGTTCAGGGTTAAACAAAGTGCTGGGGCTTCTGGCCAAGCCCAAAGAATGTTTTTCCAAGTGGTTGGTGGCATGATCACTGGCACAGCCCCTCCATCCATCGGTGGTCCACGGGGGGTTACAGAGAGAAAAAGGGGGGACAAATTGAAGTAGTTGTAATTTTTCTGTTGAACATTGGGTTTAAATCCACCGCCTGCATCCCAAAGGGACAGATTCACAGTCCATCCGTTACAGAATGAGGCCAGCTCAGCTAGTCACCGGTGGACTTTAGGCTGGGAGTCATCTGGCCAACCGAAGGCATCTGCTTTAGGCTGAGCTGAACTGCACCAGCCCCCGGTAACACTATCGACTCTGAATTGATTTCCACTGACCTTAAAAGAAACCCTGCTCCTCTAAACACCCTCCCAGTTCCATCCAAAGCATCCGCTTCCTCTTAGATTGCCCACTTTTGGAGGACAAAATGCCTGAAAATGTAATTATTCCCGTGTGGATGTCATGTCTCGGTGTAATTGCGGGTTGAATGTCTCGGGCATCCTGACTCGCGGGGTCTCCGCTTGCAGCCAGCCTGCATCTGTTATGGGGGAAGGATCTAATAACTGTTATGTATGTCCTTGGAGCTTTCCTCATTCCTTTTTTCTCAAAATGCCCCAAGGCAATGACAAAATTCCCATTGACTTCAGCAGGGCCAGGATCTTGCCCTTGAAGTCCATAAAAGCTTTCTTGACAGCTGCTGACGCTTGCCGGGCAAGGGTTAAAGCTCTGCTCGGCTTTGGAGACAGGAAATAAAATGTTTACATCTTGGATCATTAGCTTTTTTTTTCTGGCATGAAATTCAAGGACAATATTTATCAGAGGACAAAAAAAAAAAAAAGATTGGAGAAACTGAATTTGTCTCCTTTGTTCATTAAACCTCTACCAGGTCCCAAATTCCCCAAGTCCCTGGTGAATCCCCTCCTGCCCAGATAATTCAGGCACCAAATGCTGCAGAGCTGCTCTCATCCAGCTTCTCATCAAATCTGCTCTGGTACTTGAGAGTCTTCATCTGCAACTGTTCTGGTTTTTTTTTTCTTATTATTATTATTCTGATTTCTACCATGACTTTAGCTGAGTAAAGCCAATAAAGCAAGACTGAGAGCAGGGCTGCTGTCCTGCGTGCCCCAAATACCCAGCACCGGGGTCCTGCTCCTTCTTTTTCTCCATCTTCCTCTGGTCTGATCGTGTTAAAAGCTTTTCTGCACAATGGTAGGACTGTAGCAAAAGGGGAGGTGGGAGAAGCTCCTCTGTATTTGTGGTAGGAAATGCAGGATGGATTTCACTGAGCAGGAGGTGATCTTGGATTTGGTTCCGCAGGTGTTCGTAGCAGCAGGGTACCCTGGATAAAGAAGGTAATTGTCTCTCCAGCTCTTTTTTTCCTATTTGTACTAAAAAGGGGCTGAAGCGAGCTTTAAACTAGGGTTGGGATCCCAGAGATAGAACTTCAGATGCCCAGAGAACACCGTGGGTTCAGCTGAACACCTGGCATCTTCCAGTTGCAGTTTTGCATGTGAGGGGCTCAGTTTCCCCGAGCTTCTCCCCAGGCACCTCCACTCGTCAGTAGTTCTGACTCTGAACGCTTTGTGCGTCTGTGCCAGATTGGCAGGAACGACTCCCGTGGGCTGCGTGGGTGTTGGATCAGATCCTGCCTGCAAGACCACGCCGTAGCAAGGAATTGCAAAATTATTCGAAGAAAAATGATGTGTTTACGAGCATCGTTTATTCCTTTAGAGGTTGGCCACCGAAGCAGGGTGGGTGGACTGGCCAGGCTCCCCCTGCACAGCAAACAGCTTCATCCCTCCACATGTCACCAGCCGGCTGCGGCTCCCCATCAATTACCCATAAAAACCTTCTTGAGCGGCGATGAAAGCTCTCCATTTCCCCAGCGCTAATACCAGATCTGGGTTTTAATGGCCCAGAGCCACTAAACGCATGATATAGGGTTTGTTCCGAGGCATCTGCGAGTGAAGGGAAGGTGGGATGAGGGGAGGAGGGAAGGAAGAGGAGGAGGTGATGGTTTTATGATGCCCTCACTGCTGAGAAACTTTACAGGGAGAGTAAACAGCTTGGGAAGTGGCACAGTAAAAGGACTGCATATGCCTGTGTTTTTCCAAATAAAACGAGGGGAATAAAAAAGGAGAATATCTGGGAGTTTATTTTGAAGGGCTTTGAAAGCCCTGGGTAAACCCCAGGCGTCTGTGTTAGATCTCTGGGATCTCCAGTAAATATGTGATGGCTGTTTCATTCTCCCTCTGCAAGAGGAAAAGGTGAAGAATATTTCGGATGACCTCCTTGGTCCAGCTCTATTGAGTCAATACATTCAGAGTGTATAAATTCAGAGTGGTGGAAAAATATCTTTTGATGTAAAAGCGGCTTGTCATTGGGGAAAACATGAAATCCCAGAGATGAAATCTGTAAAAAAAAAACCCCAAACATCCCCCCAAGCACAAACAAACAAGCGAACAAATGCCCCCAGCTCGTCCGTGGTGTTTGAAACCAATGAATAATCAAAAACCCAAACAAACTGCTGCCAGCAGAGAGGAGATAACCAGGCATTAAACAGCAACTGCCCAGCCCCAGCATCATCCTGAGAACTAATCGTGTTGGCTCTGCGGCTCCATCGTGCAACTGGGAACCACTAGCTGGGAAATGCCGTGGAATTATTAGTAGATACCACTCATCTGCATTTCACATTTTTGTCCTTGCCAATAGCCTCTGGGGAAGGGTTTTCATCTGGTTTTTTGATGAAAGCAAAATTAAAGTAATCATAACAAAAATGTAGCTGACTGCATCCCTGTGATGGTTTTACCCTGGGCTGGGAGCCAGCTCCACGCAGCCGCTCGCTCACCCTCACCCCTCCCAGGGATGGGGGAGAGAATTAAAGGGGTGAAGGGAAAAGAGACTCGTGGGGTGAGACAAGAACAATTTAATAACTAAACTACAATAATATTGGAGATAATAGTGTATACAAATGTACAAATGAGTGACACACAGTGACACTGCTCACCACCCCATGGCCAAGGCTCAGCCCATTCCCAGCCAACAATTCCGGAGCAGGGAGAGTCCCAAAACTGCAATCCTGGAACGGAGATAAGAGCCTGAGTGTCCCAGGCAGTGGTGAGGAGGAGGGAGTGGAGAAGAGCCCTGTGCTGGTGCTCCCAGAGCTGCCCTGGCCACTGGGCTCTCCTCTTGACTGGCACCTAGGATGGGATAGACTAACAGAAAACGTGAGCTGTTAGACAGAAATAGGGATATTCTTCTTCCATGCAAAGGCAAAACCACATCTGCAGTTTGACTGTAACGCAGATGCAGGATCACCGAGTCGGAAGAAGCAGAGTTACTCCTGGGTTTTGCTGCTGTGAGCCGGAGGAGAGTCGTGTCTGCAGGTTGGAGTCTGCTCTCTCTCGGGCTACTTTGTTGTTCCCGTGTCTGACAAGAAGAGAAGATCTGTCAGCCTTGGGGAAAAATTGTGTTTTGGGGAAAGCTGTTAAAACACTTTTAACTGCATCCAAATGATCATGCATGTTCGTCCTTATTAGACATTTCTTCCCGGTAAACAGAGCCTGCAGTTGCTTCTTGCCTTTGGGATTCAGCTCTTGAGCAGCAAGAGCTTCTTGTTCTGCAACGAGTGCTGGGCGCAGGCGCTTCCACCTTGCAATTTATTATCTGAAAGGTGTTTTTAAATAGAATCACAGAATCACAGGATGGTTTGGTTGGAAAAGGAACTAAAAGCCCCCCCAGGGCCTCCCCCTGCCATGGGCAGGGACACCTCCCACTAGCCCAGGTTGCCCAAAGCCTCACCCAGCCTGGCCTTGAACACTTCCACTTAGATGAGCTAAGAAACGTTGTACGATTCTTTCTTGCTGGAGGCAGCCTCTGTGGGGTCATTGGTGTCTGGAAAGGTCCATGCACTTGCCTCTGTGGGATGGGGTTGTACTTTCTCCTGTCCCTGCTGCTGCTCACCGTCTCCTTTAACCACAGAATAGCTGAGGAGAGCTTTGCATGCCAGTCTGTGGTGCCTGGAGACCCTTCCATCGGGGTCAATAACCATGAAACTGTATTTCCAGGCAGCACCTTCTCCTGGGCTCTCTCTGGGCTGGGAAAGACAAACTTTACCCTCCCGTTCTCCCTGGCTCTGGGTGCTGCAGACCAGGACAGGGGTGAGTTAGGGCACAGACAGGGGTTACAGGAAAGATGCTGTTCCGTGGAGGTGCAGCTGTGGTGGACAAGCATCCTTTGGTGTTGTTTAAGCAGCATTGCCGAGCTATCACCCTGCCAACCTCGCATGCATCCAGAGAGCTGTGGGCATTTTTTGCTGCAGATACCAGGGGAAAAAAAAAGCTGGCATGTATAGGTGGGAGGACACAACTGGGTTTCTCCCAACTCGAGACCAATCGTTATCATGTATTGTGTAGAGCAATTATTCTTTCTGCCTTACAGCTCCAGGAGGCATTAGCGTTAGCAGAGCAGAAAGGTGAAGCTCCTGAACATCTGGGTGTGTAGAACTTCAGAGATTCATCTTGGCTACTCCTGGTTTGGGTAGACCTGCTCTGGCATCCCCGCTTCGTGATTTGCTCGTCGTCGCTGAGTTTCAGCCGCTGTAGCGGGAGGCAGAGGAGCTCAGCTGTAAGGTGCAGCGGGGAGAAATAGGACTGCAGCTGGGGAAGGGATGGTGCCGGTGCTCTTCCGCGGATGCCTGCCCACCAGCAGCCCCCGTGCGAACACCACGCGGCAGCTGCGTTCTCCTGCCAGGAGAGAAACGTTCTGCTGGAAACGCACACCGCTCTACCGCACGAGCAGAGGTTTAATTTTGAGCCATTAATCCGCGTGATCTGCGCTGAGGCTGCAGGCACTGTGTTCAAGGAGGATAAAATCCTCTTTCATGTGTCAGAGCCGGGCTGGGGGCGTGCTGCCAGCGCTATCGGATCGGGAACCTTCCCCTGCCGTCGCGCTCCTCCCGTTCCACCCCTGTGCCCAGCCCAGCCCTGCCTCCTTCCCCGCTTCTGCTGCAGGAGACGACACTTCATTTGCTCAGAAGAGTAGAGCAAACACAAGGGGATTATGATTTTTTTTTTTAATCCCCTGCAGAAAGAACATCTTTTCTCTCTTGCCTCCAGTAGCCCCTGATTGAAGGCTTTGGGCCAGATCTTCAAAGTCGTCGTGGAGCCAGAACATCTTTGAAAGTCTGGTTATTAAGGCTCGGGAAGGGAGATGAGCCCCCAAGAAAGAATGTAGAAGGCAAAAAAGAAGACCCCTAGCAAACAGCAGAGCAAATCTCACTCCTTTAATCTTTATTGCAGCTGCAGTGGTTGTGCAGCATCGTGCTCGTGGGCTTGGGCACGAGCATGGGAGTGAAACCCTCTCCAGACCCTGCCCCTGCAGCCTGGTACCCCAGGACTTCCCCCCATGGGCCCGAATTCAGCTGCAGGTGTCCCCTCCTGCCAGGAGAGAAATATTCTCCTGGAAGCAGGAACTGCTGTGCATCAGCAGAGGTTTCACTTCAAGACTTCCCACAGGCTCTGCATGTTCCCAGGTCCCCAAATCCCCCGTGAGCAGCCCCGGATGGGGCAGTGCTGTGCCCTGTGCTGAAGAAATTGTCTAAACTGCAGAGAAACGGTGTTTGAGCTGGGTTGGGGGATTCTTGGTGAGAAAAGAGGGGTGATGGAGAGAAACATATCCGTGACTTTTGAACTGATCTGCAGAAATACTTTAATTTTGCAATTGCAACAGCCAAACCCCCAGTTTCTTTCCCAGGGAGGTGATCTGAAGCCCTGCCCGCTCCCGGTGCCCCAGTACCTCCTCGGAGCTGTATCTCAGGTGTTACCTATCCGCCTCTTCCTCTGCCAGCCAGGACCAGCACCTGGACCCGCTTCCCCATCACTGCCCCCGCCGCGGTCCCTCCCCAGTTAACTGCATCCGAAGCGCTGCAGGGGTGGCTGCTGGGGAGATGCTCTTTCTCAAGTTCCTGATTCTTTTTTCAAGGCTTAGCATGTAAGACTTAATTCTTTAACACAGCTAAATTACTCGGTTCCATTTGCATAATGAGGGCTTTGGGGTTGATTTTGTTTGGAAGGGAGCGGTAGACTAACCTGCATTCCTCCTCGCGATGACTCCAAAGAACTCATTAGAGTCGCAGTAATAGAAAAAGACTGGACTTGAAATTTTGCTAGTTCCCGCATAACAGCCTCTCTAGTACATTTTAATAGGGCTAAAAGACCTCATAAAAGAAAAGGAAGCTGCAGAAAAGCATTTCTGACCTTGAGATATTTGTGGTAACTCTTCTTAGGGCTGTCAGCTGTGTAAGTGGAGAGGAGGGTTGGCTGGACCAGTCCCTGGGTTTTTCCGTGCTGATGAGGATTTATCTCTCCCTTCACAGCTTATCGCTACATCAGACTCTGGAAGGTGATGGTTTGAGCAAGGATGTATGTGGTGCATCTGTCATCTATCCCAGCTGTGTCTCTAGGGAGTCTCTGATCTAGGGAAACCCCTGGGTATCAAAAAATATTTTAGTGGCTGCTGTTGGCATTGCTTTGGGAACCAGCCTTCCCCTCCCAGCATAACCCAGGGGACAGCAGGCAGGAGAGCTGCCCGCAGCCTGCCCCGTCTAACCCCAGGGATGGGCTCTAGGGGTGATTTCTAGCCGCTGTTGCAGGAGGTGAGCGCGGTGTGAGGTGTGTGGCTCCTTCTGGATCCGCTCTCAAAGCTGTGCTGCTACAGCCCCAGCGGGGTCACTCCCAGGGTCGCCGTGGTGTTGAGACCTGAGCGATATTTATCATTCATCGACCTAAAAGAGCCGCCAGCTGCACCCACAATGGGTGTTATCCCTTTGCCTGTGCTGGAGGAGGAATAACAAATCTCTTTAGACCAAAACCTTGGGTTAACAGGGTGGGTTTCTAACTCGTTTCAGCTGCTGGAGCCCACCACTGGGTTTGGGTACCTGGCTGTCGGCAGAGAGCAGGGCTGCTGCCTGTGCCTGACGGAGGGAAAGCCGTGATTTATGTGGACTGACCGCTCTCTGCAGAGGGGTTTTTTCATGCTGTTTGGAGCCTCCTGAATGTCAGCTTACAGCTGGTGCAGGAAAGCAGAAGGGACCAGTGTCACCTGAAGGATTTTTGCAGGAAACATCGACCTTGCTTTTTTTTCTTTCTTGGGTTTTTTTTTTTTAATTTTTTTTTTTTTTTTTGTCTCTTGCCCATTGAGCCATTTTTGGTATTCACAAGTCTAAAATGAACCATTTCCATTGACGGTTCTTGGCCCTGAGTTATGGAAGAGAGTCGGCTCCAGCGCCTGGCACGCTCTCAACTCCTCCGCGAGCCTGGCCGCGGGCTGGAGCCGGGTGACCTGTGCTGTCGCTGTCTGGCAGGAACAGCACGGGGAGAGGCTGGAGACAGAACGAGCCCAAGCAGCAGGACACTAATTCTTCACTTGCGAGGAAGAAGCCGACTGTCGCTTGGCAGCAGGGACTCGTGAACATCCAGGTGCAGCTCTCCTCCCGTAAGGATGGGCAGCAGAATCCGGCCGGGGTACGACAGCCCGGAGCCCCTCTGCAGCCCTCCCTCGAGGGCTGGACAAGCCCTGGGGTCACGGCAGGAGTCCCATTTAGCTGTCATCCCTGAAAGGAGGTTGCTGTGAAATGTCGTCCTGCAAGCTGGACAAAGCTAGGGACTGAAAATAAAAGCCAGTTGCTCTTTATTTGCGGCCGCAGTTTGATTCACTCGCTGCTGCAGTTAACGACAGGGCTAAACGATGGGCATTGTGTGCGGTGTGATTGCCAATAATTCCTCTTCTATCCCGCAGAAAGCGTACGGCGTGATGGATCACGAAATCATTTTTAATGTGCTTCGTACACTAAAGAAAGGCTTTCAAAACCAACTTAATGACGGCTGGTCATATTCATTTTCCTTTGGCCATTAGAGATTATTAGCTAATTAGTTTCTCATTCCCATGCAGCACAGCCTCCTTTTTTGATTCCAGAGGGCTGGCACCAAACCTGGAGATGTGATATCGTGCGTGGTCTTTGAAAACGTTGCTTCCTTCAGTGAAATAGCATCAGGGCTTAAGCCAGGTGGGTCGGGGATTTTGGAGCAGGCTTTGTCCGTGGGCACGGTCCAGCCCCTGGGGTACGCGGCAGTCCTGCCTCTCCCGCGGGATGCACACCGAGAGGGGGGTGCCTCCAGGGTGGGGGGGCTGGAGGAGTTATTTTCCCCAAGATGCTGGACAAAACTCATCATTTCTGTCCTTCTGGAAATATAGACATTTTAGGAGAAGCCTCCAAAATCCCACAAAAGGGAAACGTTAAAGAATTTTCTTCTGTTATAAATAAACGTAGGGTGTGGCTGAGCTCAGGTGCAGCTCTGATCCCTTCCAGACCCCTGCCTGGCTAGAAGCCATCCTGAAACCACCCCGAAATAACACCTTTTGAGGTTCAACAGGGACTGTGTGAGCCACTATAGTGTGGGGCGATGCCTGTGAGTCCTGTTCCGATGGGCTGTGGTCCCCAGGCAGTACAGGAGTGTCCCTGTGGGGTCGGAATCTTATCCCTGGAGCTCTTCCAGTTCTGGAATGTGTAAGTCAAGGTATCCCAGCAAGACCTTGTCCAGCCAGCCTCTGAGGCAGCTGGAGCGGGTCTGTCTGTGTGTACGTTGCGTTGATGGGGCAGGGAGCACTCCTGAGACGGTTGGTGTGTACCGAGGTGATGAATAATCCAGCTGTGGCCAAGCATCAAAGGCACCGGATTCCTTTTCATGTTCTCCCCCGACAGGCTGAGGCCATCAGAAACGTGGAGATGACTGCAAAAACAATCCATCGTCTCGAAGGAAATATTTCAAATGATGATGGGGCGATGTCTGATGTATGAGTGTCACAAGGATGGAGAAGAAACGTGTCCCAGCACCTCTGTGGTGTCAGGAGCTGGCACCTCTGAGGACTCATCGTGGCTCTAAAACTGTGTCTGAGGGGGCACGGCATCTGCGGCGGTGGGCAGACAGGTTAAATGAGGTCTTTCAGCAGAAATGTGGTGGCAATATCTCAGCAGCTTTTGTCAGAACTGGATTCCCGGGTGGGGTTTGAATTTGTGCAGCGCTCCTGGGATGTTTGTGCTGGGGGAAGGGAGGAAGATGAGTTGCTATCGTTATTTTTATAGGATGTCTTTGAATTCTGCACAGGCAGGGTCTAGTCTCTTCAGTTCGAGAAATAAGCTGTAGGACCAGCTGCTCAAACTCAGCACCCTGTCTCCAGCAGTGGCCACGAGCAGGATGAAGTCCTTTTCCCAGTTCTCCCCTCCCAGCTCCAAGCAATCAATGGTTTAGGAGCTATGAAGCAGCAGATGCTACAATCCATCTTCCCGAAAGCTCTGGGGCTGCTGAAATTGCTGAAAGCTTCAAATCCAAATTCACAAACAGTTCTAATGGACTCCAAAGTATATATGTTGGAGGCAAGTATACTCCAAAGCAAATTTGCCCGACACTGAGCTGATGTTGGCGAAGCTGTCAGCAGGGCTGTTATCAATCACGGTTCCAGCAGCCGAGAAGAATTCTTAAGCACAAATGCACATGTGGAAAAAAAAAGAAAAAAAGAATATATTTAACATTTATATCTTCTCTTTATTACAGCAAATGCATTTTATGTCCAATAGATGAAATATATAGCGCCAGGCAAATTTCCTGTTTTGAGTACCATCCATTATGAACTCAGCCCCATTTTTGTTTAGTAAATCATTCGCAAGCCAATCCTGACGGCACTGTGCGTGATTCATAAATCTGAGCTGTAGAGCTTCCTTCCAGATAGTCAGCCTTTGCACGAAATTTCATCTTCATATTTACAGGTTGGTAGACTCAACAGAGGAAAAAGTTCTCAAAGTGGAATTACGTGGGGGCTGTACTGAAGATCTGGGGTAAGTGTGTTAGCTTTTCAGGGTGTGAATCCACGAACACATGCCGGTCCACAGCGTAATAGGATATTTAGAAAATATTCTCTAGCTTTTAGTTAAACACAGCGTTAGGAGTGAATTCTTTTCACTTGTACAACACCGGTCGAATGTGGGTCATAAGAAAAGGTGGAGGTGCCAGTGGTACCAACAACTGGCTCTGGAGCGTTTTGGAGGGTGCTCACAACGATGTTGTAGTTCATTGTGTGTTGTTGCCCAAAAACCCACCCTGAGGTGGCTTTGGGGATGTTCTGTTTGAATTTTTCTCATTAGTGATTGTTTGATGTCTTTGTGAATCCTAAAGATGGATTCTCCCAGACATGGGGACATCAGATGGGTGAAGGCATCAGATGCAGAACAGTGCGGTGCTTTATATCCACTGTGACTGGTGACACAGGTTATCATGAGGCTAAGGTGAAAATAGTTGGGAAACACAAAAACTTCCCAAATTTCAGTCCAAATTAAATTGGCCTGGATGGAAAAGTTAATTTCCATCACTTTTGCGCAAAAAAAAAAAAAAAAGAAAAAAAAAAAAAAGTCAGGAGGTTTGGAAGCCACCTCTCCCAGAGTTTTAGGAAGGGTGACACCGTTTATAGAAGAGATTTTTGTCTTTTATTTTTTGAGGACTTGTGATCTGAGTGTTGCTCACAGAGAAAAACAGAACTGGAGAAGGGAGGCGGATCAAAGGTGGGTGACTCTGCAACGGGTGGAAGGCAGCTCCCGGGAGATGTCTTAGCGGGGTCCCCATCACATTCCGTATGTGTGACAGGGGGACACTGTTCCAGCCCTCCGCTCGGGTAGGTTTGAATCTGCAGATGAGCAAAGGAATTGGGAAAAGGACTCGGACTTCCAGCAAGTCCTGTAATGTCACGGGGAGGGAGCATCCCGTGGGCGACTCTTGCTCTTCCCAGCTCTGAACTACCCGACCTCCTCCTGCAGCCCTGGACTAAAGGACCCAACAGATAATAACTAATGGAAAACAGGTTCAATGCTGTGGCAGAGATCGAATGCAGAGCGGCTGGTGTGATGTGACGTGACCGTGAGTTGACTGGGCAGACTAAATGCAGGAGAAAGGGACCTGGGATGTGGTTTTTCAGCTGAAATTCTAAAAGGACCATCTGGCTCAGGAGATGGGGAACCAGCAGAGGTGAGGGAATAACCAATTTTTTGGTTCGCTGGCTCTTTTGGATGGGAAAGAAAAAGTCATTTCAAGTTGAATGAAGTGTTGCATTTCTCCTGAAGTGAAACATTTTATTTGAGTGGCCAAGGGCTATTTTGTGTTTCAAAATAAATAAAACAGAAGGTGATTTTGAAACCTTTTTTTTTTTTTTTTCCACATCCTGAAGTTGAAAAGGGACTGGAGGTTAGTGAGGGTGCCCAAGAGGCTCCTGGATGTGTGACAATCCCTTACAAAGGACATTCCTGGCCCCAGGTCCCAACTGTCCAATGTCACCGACAGCCGGGTGGTTCCACACTCGTTAGGGACGAGGGAGCTGCCTGGGGAGCGAGGAAGGCTTGTCTCCAGGTGCTCTAACCCATGGGACATGGTGCAGATATTTCCCATTGTGACAAATCAGAGCCTCACACGAACGTCTGGAGCAGGTCACACACTTTGTACCAAAGCTTCAAAGACACACCCACACCTGGAAACTCTTAAATGCCTTCCCATGTGGTTAAATCTGGGTGACGTCAATTTGCATTGAGTGGATATTGCAGAATATAAATGTGATTTCCAGCTCTTCACCTGCCCCAGCCATCCCCCCGCAGTGGTTGAGGATGGTTTTGTCTTCTGCAGAGGTCATCAAAGGAACGGGGACCTCTGATCACTTGGATTACTTGCTCGGCATTGCAAGCACCGTCTCTCTCCTGGACACTGCCGACAAAGGCGTTTATTAAAAAATGTTGTGATGAATTTACTGAGCCTTTAATTAAGCTGTCATCTTGAAACAGAACTGTCTCTTGGGAGGCAAACACATATTTTATGGTCATTTAATTTTTGCTTAGGATTTTAAAATTTACTTCTGGCATACTTAGAATTATTATTAAGATTCAGGGATTCTTGCCCATTTGTGGTGATTACAAGGCATAAATCGTTAAGCTTAGTGAAGGTGGGAAGAAGATTGCAAAGTTGGATTTTTCTGTAGAGTTTGGGGTTGCTTCTATGTACAAATACACTCCGGTTGGGGTTGGAGTTGGCAGTCATCCATGGGAGCAGGCATGTGCATGGGCACATGGAGAATCTCAGCACCTGAGATGAGAACGGGGCTGTTCACAAAGGGAAATTTTATCTGCTGAGAGCAGCCTCATTCAGCACTAAAACTCTGGAAAATCGGAGACTCACAGTGCGATGAATTAATTTGTAAGGAACAGCAAGACTGTGCTTCTTCACTTAGTGTATCTCTTCCTGCCTGATTCCTTATCTTTTCCCTTTGCCCTCCTCTACCCTCTCTTTTTGATCCAGTGAAAAATTCCTGGATGTGTTAGTGGAGGAGAAGAGCAGGATGGCATTTCCTTACATGTATTCCATGGTCATTTCCTTGTCTTTAAGCTCAGCGTTGCCAGTCCCCATTCTTATTGACTCTCCTTTCACACTGCTGAAAAGTAAAATAGTTCAATGCCTTTCTCACAGGAGGGTTTTGGATCTGCGTAGCTAATGACTAAACGAGCTCTGAGAGCTTTTGGTGAAAAAAACACATTAGGAAGGGGAAGTAAAACTATTGACATTTCCCTCTAAGTGTCCTGCTACTCATCAGATCATTTTGTGTTTCCCTGGTCTCAGTTAGACACAATCATTGTCGTTATAATTCCCTTCTAGATAGCACAAGTGAGAGTCAGATGCTCCTGAACATCAAGTGTTATCAGCCCCCGTGCAGTCCTGGTGCTTAGGAGCCTTCTCTGTGTGCCTGAGTGATTTCAGCAGATAACCACGAGTCTGCAAATCCAGACCGCGCTGGCACAGAGTTCTCTGCTTTGTCTCAGCGTTAATGTCCAGCCTGCAAGAGGAGAGCCTGCTCACCAGGGCAGGACACAGACCGGGAAGGTTTGTTCATCACCCTGTCCTGGAGCCGGCTTTCCAACGTGCCTGCACTGGAGTCTTCACTTGTGGTTCTACAGATGTTTCACCCTTTCCCTTCTCTCTCTGCCAATGCCACTTACTCAAAGCTCTCCAGTCCCAGAGTGTTTCACTTTGAACCTGAGCCTGTCTATAAGCTTGGGGACGTGGAAGGAAACCTAAGTAAAAAACCCACCTATTCATAGTGTCACAGACTGGTTTGGGTGGGAGGGACCTTAAAGCCCACCCAGTGCCACCCCCTGCCATGGGCAGGGACACCTCCCACCAG
>NW_010119026.1:23603-26190 GCF_000699245.1 Pterocles gutturalis
CCTGGCCTGGAACCCCTCCAGGGATGGGGCATCCACAGCTTCTCTGGGCACCCTGGGCCACTGCCTCAGCCCCCGCACAGGAAAACATTTCTTCCTCACATCGCATCTCCATCTCCCCTCTTCCAGTTTAAATTGGAATTGGATTGAAATCATTGCTGTGATGGTTTTATACTGGGCATTACATGAGCTACCCAAAGATCCCAAGACCAGCCCAGCTCACCCCAGGCGTGCCATCGCCTGGGAATGTGTCGTTGGAGGAGGAGGAAGGGGGGGAGAAGATCTTCTGCAAGCAGAGCGATGGCAGACTGTGCAGCTGAACTGCAACTGCAAAAGCTGTTGCATCTTTCTCTGGAGTTTTCTGTCTTAGGTACTTTGAGCAGAAAATAGGGAGAAGAAAGCTGCTTTAGTGCCTTGGAAGCAACTGGAGATCTTTACGAGGCACAACGTGCCAGAAATCCCCCTGGGATACCCAGAGCTCTTCCCCTTGCCCTGAGCTAAAGCATCTCCGGAGCTGCTTCTGCCGGATGCCTCTGCCTGGGAGGGCTCAGCCGTGTGGCTCTGCCCTTCCCCGCTGCTCTGGGCAGAAGCAGTGGAAGATTTCTTGGCCAGCACACGCAGGGGCCAGACCGCGCTGATGTGCATTTGTGCACAGTGTCCTGCAGGCTGGGCGCTGCTCCAGGGACCGGCCACGCTTTCCCAAGGAGGGGATCGTCAGTTCAGCTGTACAAGCTGTCGTGGCTGGAAACCAAAGGTGCCTCCTCATCAGCTTCAGAAGTGACAAAATATTTCACCTGCTAAGTGACATTTGACATTTCCAAATTGAAATTGTTTTGGTACTCTGTTCCAGAAAGGAAAATAGAACAGAATTTCAATTCCCCTTCCCACCATTTGGGACAAAACCCAATTCTGAAACCTCTGAATTCATCCCTAGGTGGAAATCCACAAGGGCTTGGCTCTGGTATTAAGAAAGTTTTTGGGTTTATATTTCCCATCCATCAAGTGGAGAACAGAGCATGGTCGGAGTGACTCTGATGCTGCTGCAGAGGGACAAAGCAGCAATCCTTGTGACAAGCACAAGATTAAATCTCTGGGAACAGCAGCACGTGAGAGGTACAAGTATCTAAAATGTTCACTTCAGTGGTTCTGCCGCAGTGAGAAGTGCCCTCAACGTCTACGTGCGGTACGGTGATCTCTGCTCATCAGAATGTTACTTGCATTTTAGATACCCGCTCATCGAAAGGGTGTGATGAGATCATTGCACAAATCAGGACCCTGTGACAGCGTGTAAATAAGGCACAGCACAAACCAGCCATGGAACTGGCTTCTTGCAGAACGTCTGGGCTGCTCTGAAGGCAGGAGAGCTCCAGGAGGAGTGCACGAGGTGAAACTGTCCCTTCATACGGGTTCTCCAGCTAATGGCAAAGAAATAAAGGGCTGCACTCTGCGTGCACCTGGGTGTCCTTCTCCTTCCCTCCAGGGCTTCACAAACCCCTCCTCTATACACAGCCACAATTGCTGCCCTAATGGAGCTCCATCCTGGGCACTGAGACAGGGCTTGTGCAAAACCATTAATATCCAGTTGTACGATAACAACCGTGCACAACGAAACAGCAGTGAAGTTGCCATGCTGACTTCATGCAGGTACCTCCTCAATTCTGGCTCTTGACGGTGCATCTTCTGCGTTTCAAAGAATCGTAGAATAGTTTGGGTTGGAAAGGACCTCAAAGATCATCGAGTTCCAACCCCAGGGACACCTCCCACTAGCCCAGGTTGCCCAAAGCCTCATCCAGCCTGGCCTTGAACCCCTCCAGGGATGGGGCATCCACAGCTTCTCTGGGCACCCTGGGCCACTGCTTCACCCCCCGCACAGTGAAAAATTTCTTCGTAATGTCTAGTCTAAATCTCCCCTCTTTCAGCTTCAAACCGTTACCCCTTGTCCTCTCACCACACTCGCTGATAAAGAGAGTTTCGTGAGCTGAACACTCTCCCGGTGCTGGGAGATGGGAGTGCTATGGATGGGCATCAATGCCATCCATCAATGGGAGGGTTGTGGAGCAGTTTAATGTGGTTTACACCACGGCTACACAGACCAGGCGTCCCAAAATGTTGGGGAGTTTGGTGTCCTGGAGTGTGTAGATGAATGAGTGGCTTGAGTGGGAACAGGGATAAGGAATAGGAATAGGAATAGGAATAAGGAATAGGAATAGGCATAGGCATAGGAATAGGCATAGGCATAGGCATAGGACCAGGACCAGGACCAGGACTAGGACTAGGACTAGGACTAGGAATAGGAATAGGCAGCAACTCTTTGACCTGGCCTCCTTCCCACAGCCATTGTATCCCAAAGGTGCAGTTTCCCCCTGTGCACTGTTGAGTTCAGTGTGTCCACAATGACATTCCTCGCTGGATCTCTGCATTCAAGATGAACAAGCACAGTCCTGTGGCTGAAATGGCCCTGCTAGTCATTCCCGTGTACGGGATAAACACGCTACAAAATGCTCTTGGCTCCTAGCCGCTCGTCTGCCAATCGCCGTGCTAACAGCCCGCTGCCGGCTTCAGCGATCGTGACCCCAGCCCTGCCTTTGTA
>NW_010119026.1:26333-27883 GCF_000699245.1 Pterocles gutturalis
ATAGGAATAGGCATAGGCATAGGCATAGGAATAGGCATAGGCATAGGCATAGGACCAGGACCAGGACCAGGACCAGGACTAGGACTAGGACTAGGACTAGGAATAGGAATAGGCAGCAACTCTTTGACCTGGCCTCCTTCCCACAGCCATTGTATCCCAAAGGTGCAGTTTCCCCCTGTGCACTGTTGAGTTCAGTGTGTCCACAATGACATTCCTCGCTGGATCTCTGCATTCGGATGAACGTAGCACAGTCCTGTGGCTGAAATGGCCCTGCTAGTCATTCCCGTGTACGGGATAAACACGCTACAAAATGCTCTTGGCTCCTAGCCGCTCGTCTGCCAATCGCCGTGCTAACAGCCCGCTGCCGGCTTCAGCGATCGTGACCCCAGCCCTGCCTTTGTAGGTGGCAGGGGGCTGGGGAATGGGAGGGCCAGAAGGATGGGAAAGTTGTCTGGGCATTCACAGCAATCAGTGGAATTGTTCGTTCTCATTGTCGTCTACATAGCCAATATTAAGAAAATTACTGCTCGCTTCCAGCTGCTCGCTAACAGTTATGAATTCTGCAGAGACTTCCTATTGCCAGGGCTTGGATGGGCAGTTGATGACACACGAAGAGGCTGATGAGCCCTGGTGAGACTCAGGCTTGGCCGTCTGAAGGCAAAGAGATGACATGAAGCACAGCTGGTCAGCTGCTATTTCCCAGTTGTGCAACCAGCCAAACAGCTTGGGATGAACCTGCGGGAACGGGTGGTTGGAAACTGAAGAGTCGGGAGAGGGGAGGAGTGGGTGTGTTGAAACACTCAGAGCAGGATGAGGCCAAGACAGTTTACATTTCGTGAAAAAACAGGCAGAAAAAAATGCCATGAAAAATATCCAAATTTAGAGCAAGTGCAAAATGAAGACAATTTTAAGAAAATACCTGTTGTGAAGGTGGTTTCATAGCAGGAGTGATCTGAACAGTGCATTTTTATAAAACTTGAAATTTCCCACTGATGCCGATATTTACTGTTAATCTTATTCTTTTGCTGGTATATATTTGTAAAATGGCATAGCAAAATAAGAGTATTCCAAAATAAGAAATTGAAATGTTCCATTATGATATTGTCATAATGTTTCGACATCATCAAAATGCTTTGCCTTCCCTCTTAAAAAAACCCAACAGTTAGTGTATAATGATACCTTTCCCCAAAGCATTTCAGTGAAATACAATTTTCGACATACAAACACTCAGCCTCGTGTTTCTTACCCAGTTCCAGTCTTTAGCTGAGTGGTCTTTCGGGTCTTTCCCACCTCTAACATGTAGCTTTCTATGATCTGGCAGAACTTTGCACCCAAGTTTGACCACACTGGGCAGTTGCATGGGAGCTGGAGCCCTGAGCTGGAGCTCCCTGCTGCCAGATGTGTCCACAAATCTCTGCTTCCATGTGTTGGGGTGCTTTGGGGTCCTTCCCCGATGGTACAGTGGAGAGATCACACCAGGGCTTCAGAAGGGATCACGGGAAGGACCTTGAGGTCCAGAAAAGGAGAGTTGGGGGTGTGCAGCCTGGAGA
>NW_010119027.1:0-1805 GCF_000699245.1 Pterocles gutturalis
CTGGTGTCCTGCTCAGGGAGTTTTGCACTGCAGAATACGATACAGTAGATACCACACAATACCTACCCCATCATAACATACATAAACTACAATACAAATTAAATTACAATACAAAACATGTTACAATACATGCAATAATATACAACACAACGTATACAATAAATACCATACTGGACTCTGTATATATTTACACACAATACATAAAATACGATACATAAAATGCAATAGAAAATAGAATACACTCTGTACCATACATACATTATACACAATGTACGGTAAGAGACAAGACACAATAGAACACAAAATGCAAGAGACAGTGCAATTAATACAATACACTAAATACCAAACCATGCAATAGAAACCAACCCATACACCACAAAATCCAGTCCAATACAACATGAAATAAACAATGAGAAATAGGATGCATAACCAAAAAAAGAGAACAGAAAATAGAACACAATACATTAAAAAAAAAACCCCACACTATGCAATACGATACATACAACACATTAAATGACATACCGTGCGATACAACATGTACAGGAAGATAAATACCACACGATACAGTACCCAGAACACAGCAAACAGTACAGAATATGTACCATACAATAAACACAAACCCACACAATACAATACAATACAATAAAATACACATAGATACAACACGATACTAAAGGGGATACAGCTATAAAATTGGAGAAAATGCAAAATACAAAAAACACAAACTGCAAAATATGAACAATGCAATAGAAACAATAGAATACAACAGAGTACAGACAATACAATAGACAACTACACCACATACAATACAGACAATGCAAAGTGTCAATATCAACTTTGCAATACAAGAAATACAATACTTTGCAACACAAACTTTGCAATACAAGAAATACTATGTAATCCAACACATACAAAACATACAGTAAAATACACAACATAGGATACAGTAAAATGCCTACAACACAATACAAAACACAATACATAAAACACATTGCAAAACACAACACCAAATACAACACAATACATACGGTACCTACAATACAATACCACTCCACATAATACCTTCAAAACTCTAACAGGTATACAATACAATACAAACCGAAGCAAACAATTTTGTTGGTTTACTTTACTTTTTTCATAAGGTCCAATTATAGCATTAGAGAAGTTGCAGTAACAAGCCCTTCTTTTCTTTAAAATGAGAGATTTATGGCTCTAACTTAGTGATGTAGGGTATAGAAACAGAGACCTGGTCCAGTAAGAGGTGGCTTTGGGAATGGAGAGACAGGATGTGGTGCAGAGGAACACAGGCATGGAGTGAGAAGGACAGAGACCTGGCACTGGTACCCTATGGATACAAGCAACTTCCGAACGGTAGAGAAAGAAATGCCTGGATCCAGACAAAACTGGGTTTAGGGGTAATAAAGAGAAAAAAGACCTTTCTAATGGGCACCATAAAAGGGTAAATTCAGGCACAAAATGGAGTTGCAGACCAAGGAAGAAAGAGCAAAGGCAGAAAAGGATGTCAACAAGCAAAGAAAAAAGATCCCAGGTGAAACCTAGAGAAAAGAAGAAAAAGCAATCATATAAACATCATATTCCTCCTAGTGAAGGATCCCAATACTCATGACTCACCACAGCATTCCAGCACCAGGATGAAATTACCAACCTCAGACCCAAGAGGAAGAGTGGAAGGATGTGTGTAACACTAGGAAAAGAGGTGCCAAGTGAAGAAATGAAGAATTTCAGCTTAATTATTTCTCTCCCCCTCCCCCCATTCCCCGTTAGATCAGGACTAACAATGATTA
>NW_010119028.1:0-16536 GCF_000699245.1 Pterocles gutturalis
GCAGGGAAGGGGGAGGAAGGCTATTCTTCACATCCCTTGAGTCTCAACCTGCCTTTGTACAGAAGAGGCAGTTGGGGGGCACAGCATCTTCTCAAAGCACTGGCAGTGTCCTTCATCCCACTTGGTCATTGTCCCCTAACCTACCCACCCATTATGAGAGGTACCAGGGCATCTTCCCAAATTAGCAGATATTTTCTTGTGCCCAGACCTTGCTTACACTAGGATTTTTTTCCCCAGAGCTGCCTATGGACACATGCCCATGGAGAACTCCACTGGTTTTCACAGGGATCAGTGGGAAGATGATGGTACTTTAGTCACTTCCTTGCCTAAAGCTATATGACAGTGCCAATAAAACCACGAGGGCCACAGGAGCTTTGCTCATCATTGATCTGCCTGAAGATGAACAGAGGCATTCATCAGCATCCCTAAGAGGTGCACATCCCACCATAAACAGAACAGAGTAACTTTTATTGAGATATGAGTGAAATTCTGTCTGGGATGTTCAAGGGCATTTTCTAGTTCATCTCATGTCACTACCTGGCTTCTTTTATCCCAACCACACATGCTGTTTCTTCTGCAGTGTCTCCATCACTTCAGAGGTGTCATGTAGGGGTATGTTGATCTGGACATGCACAGGAACTCTCCTGTAATTTTTTTTTTCCCAAATGACATAACTCAGAGATTGAAATACTCTGCTGAACTTGAAATAGCAGTTGTGGTTATGAGGCTCTTGTGTCTGACCTCTCATCTTTCAACTTGGGTCAAATTTTAAATGCAAAATGCTGATTTGAAAAGAAATGTCAAAAATTCCCTTTGAAAATGTCTATTCACAACATTTTGGCATTTAGAAAACAGAATAATTCAGGAAGATTGTCTTGAAATGAAATGTTTTTATATTTTAAAAATCCCCCTCCCACACTCACTTTCCAGCCAGAAGTGCTTGCTGAATTAGGTCTGGATCAGCAACTGGTTTCATTCCCCTGAAGTCCCATTTCTTGGCAAGTTATTTACTGATAAATGCTTGCCTGGTACCAGTCATTCGTACCCTCAATGATGCCACACCCTTGCCAACCCTGGGGGGTCTCAGGGTCTCCACAAAGTGCTGGACTGTACCTGGATTCTTGGTTTCTCTGAGTCCCACTTTGCCACAAGCAATCTTGGGACTCATGGCAGGCCTGCCATCAATCTGTGCCACCCACTCCCTGAAGGTCAGGCGTGAAGCCCAGTGCTGGCACGGCTATAGCTTTGTGGCCTTAAAAACTAGAGGCTTAAGCTCATGTAACGTGGTTGCACATGTTTGTGTGGCTGCAGCTCAGGGTGTTTCTAAAGGGACATATGAGGAGCAGCGTGGCTGGGCTGTGAAGGTCTGAAGCTGTAGTGGAGGGGAGGAGGAGACCCCCCCT
The DNA here is from genome assembly GCF_000699245.1 of Pterocles gutturalis. Classification (NCBI taxonomy): domain Eukaryota; kingdom Metazoa; phylum Chordata; class Aves; order Pterocliformes; family Pteroclidae; genus Pterocles; species Pterocles gutturalis. Next base: position 1,404 of record NW_010119028.1, read on the forward strand.
TAACGCAGGGGCACGTGGCAATGCACACAGAGGGACTCCTTTTCACCTAAATGGAAAATGAATTGTGTCAAAGCCGAGGAAAATTCCTAACTTTATTAAAGCTAACACTTTTAGTACCCTGTTCTCCCGTGTAAACATAAAATGAGAGTGAACTATCCTGGTGGTCACAGAAAGATGAGCCAGGTAGTGAAGACAGGATTATACAGTTGTCAACAGCTTCCCATTTCAGGAGCGGTTTAGCTCCCCACCTCTTCCTCTGCCCATCACACTCCTTCTCCAAGTCTGATCTGCTTCTCCACTATAGGAAATTCTCAAACCTAATGCTGGCTTCCCCCAGTCAATACTGGTCCATATCCAGCAGGTACCTCCATACCCAGTGTCATCCAAAGCATCTTCACCTAACCTCTGACAAGAAAGAATGAATAATTCCCACCAGCAGTCAGAATCACTACTTGTTCAGATAAAAGATCCAGGTCCAGCTGTCCTTCCCTTCCTTCAGTCCCATGAGAGGGGACTTCATAGGACTTATGGATTACAAACCCAAAGAGTTATAGGGTTTTCCTTGGAAAAATCTGATCACACAGTGAGTTTAGCAGCAACCTGGAAACAGAGTACAGTTTGCCTGTGCCAATTTGAACTGGTGGCAACATCCCCACACCTGCGCTGGACAGTCACAGGAATGTATCAAAGGCAAATCCCTTTCTGAGACTCTCATGCCTCTCTTTTTTCCCATGGGCAGTCTAAGCTTTGCCTAACCTGAGGCTACCTACCAGTCTCATCAGCTCTCTCAGCAGGTGGCACTGGTGGCTTTGAAAGCGATGCTCTTGTCTGCCCAGAGTAGGTCATGTCACATCACAGAAAAGACAGAGCACTGGGACCTGGATTTATAGCAGGCAAGTGCACCCCTGAGTGTCCTCAAAGGCAAAGTCTAGCCTGAGTTTCTTCCCCTGAGAGCAGCATCTGAATCACACCGCAGGCATCCCCAAGAGCATTCAGTGGATAGTAATGAGGACCAGTCAGGTTGCCTCAAGGCTGTGCCTTGCAAAACACTGTAGTTTGCAGCAGGGAGTACCTCTCCTTCCACATGAGCAGATTCTGGAAGAGAAAATAAATTCTCATAGTGCACACGAAGAGGACATCTCATCCAAGACAGTGTGGGAGATGCTCCTTGGACGCTGAGGTCTCAGCTGTGCTCGTGGTGGGCCTGACTCTGCTTTCAGTGGCATCCCTTAGGGCAGGCACAGGACGATGGCACTTGCCATGAACTTCACACTCTGAGCTGTTGTTGAGATTCTTACCATTAGGTTTTGCTCTGTGAATCCCAGGGAAGTTCAAGGAATCACTTGTCTGACAGCAACGGTCTGGGAGTTTTTAAATATCAGCATTAGGCTGGAAATTCATAACAAGTCCAGATCAAGATCCTAATCAAGAGGTACACTTGGGACATTTTAAACCCAAGTGCCACCTCTTGGAAACAGAACAGGCCCTGAACCTCCACAGAGGGTCACACCCTGCATGTTTTGCTCTGAAGCAGGAGAAGAGTCACAGCCCATCACCCCCCAGGATGTGTGACATGGTGACTAGAGGAGCATGGCACTGCTTGCTGAGCATCCAGCCCAGATGGCACAGCTGAACCTGCTGGGCGGCAGGACTCCAAGGCACTGCCGGCTGCACCAGTGCCTGCTCCCGCTCTGTCTGGAGCACAGCTGTCCTGTGTCCCCTCTTCTACCTACCTCCTAGAAGACCACACAGCATCCATGGTCCCCTGGCCACCAACGTGGCCCTTCCATCAGGGGTCCCCTAGCTCACTGGTCAGCTCTGCTTGAATCGAGAGATGAGAATTGCTCCCTCATTCACACAATCATCTTGCCTTCCCCCACCCAGCCATCAAAATCCTCCTTCCCTGCCTCCCTCCTTCTCCTTCCCACTGCCTCCCCCTTTTCTCCCTGGAACTTCCCTGCAGCTGCAGAGCTGGCCAGACAATCGGGTGTTTTAGAGAAATACATTTTTGGGCTAATTTGCCATGCATAAGTGTTTCTCTTACCCTTTAAAGGCAGGGAACAAAGAGCACATTCTCCGGGAGCTCTGCCTTGTTGTGAGCAGCCCTGCAGCTGTACAGCACTGTGCTACCCTCCGCTCTCCTGCTCCACTCTCTGCTGGCTGAATAAGGAGATGGGGCTCTGCTCTGACCACACCATCTCCTACCCATCGCTACACATTTCTTCCTGTTTTTTTAAAAGCAGAGCCACAACAAGTAGGGAGGGAAGGGATTTGGCAGCACTGTCACCCCACCTAGACTGACCTGTCAGATCATCCGGGTACAGTCTTTTATATTGAGACATCATTTATTTGGAAACAGTCTAATTTTCCTTTATTTGGGGCTTAATCCTGTGTCCAAGTTAAAAATTTACTTTATCTCCTTGATAAACAACAGTGTGGCAATACATTACATACACCATACTAGACTGCATGGAATTCTGCACCACCAAGGAACCCTGGCCATTAAAAAAGAACTCATACGCTGGGTTTTCAGGTCCTATTTCCTCACTTCAAACACTGGTAGCCATCCGTGGTTGGGGAATTTCTCAAACAGGAGTATTTTCCTTTTTGAGGTTCGGAAGTTGAGTGATAAATGGATTTGAACGGGTGGACCAGATCAGGAATGAGATGCAGATGTTCTGGCATGAACCACTCATGAGTGTACAAGGTTGTGGGAGGAGGTGGCCTGGAGCAGCTGGACACTGAGGAACTAAAGCTTTTTGTCAGCTTTTTGGGGATCCCATTTCAGCACTTGTTGAATAATCTTTTTCCTATCCTTGGAAAGTTGGTCCAGCAAACAGCTTCCCAGATGAAGCAGTGGGATCTGGTATGAGCGACACAAGGTTTTTAAACTAACCATAGGGAAGTCACTCACCCCATTTCAGTGGCACTGCATCCCAACAAACTCTTCCCATCAGCCCAACCCCATCCACCATAAATATTCTTAACTCAGTCCAAACCAGTCCCATTTTCAACTCCAGATCCAAGACAGTATAAGGCAGCTAAGCCAGGCAAGTCTGGCCTACCCAGAGCAAGCCTATCACAAGCTGCCATCTCAGACTTGCATTCAGAGTCCACTCAGTCCACATAAGTGTAGCTCAGTTGGATCAAAGCCAGTGTAACTCAGGCCAAGCCAGCCATACGCAGGCCTGACCAAATTCAAGCCACACTCCATTTAGGGATTAGTATAGTCTAGCCTGAGCCAGTTGCACTCAAAGTCTAACCCAGTAAGGGTGTGAACCAGGATGTGTCAGCTGCAAGGCAACAGAAGGTCAGCTCTGAGACACTTGAAATGTGTTTTCAGGTAAAAATGTCTGCATCTTACCCAGAGTACAGAGGTCACCATGGCTTTCAGAGATCCAGCTTGTGGCACTTTCTGTGAAACAGGTTAACAGTATTGGTCCCCCTGAAATGCCCCTCACATCATATTGATACAGACACACTTGTTCTTCAGTCTTCTCCCACACATTGCACCCTGTGATTTTGCCTCCAGCAGATCCTCTTGACTCAAATCGAGATGGGATTTGGGAAGGGAAGGGAAGAGATTGCAGTCAGCAGAAATGCATTTGGGAAGCATATAAAGCAGGAAAAGGTTAAAATCTTATGGACTGGAGACTGAGATACTGAGCTTCTAAACTAGGAAAGGCCAGATTAGAGGAAATGATACCTGGAGGAACATACAGCAGAAGAAGGTGTAATTGTCAAACAACACCGAGCTGCTATGACTGTGGGGCAGGCTGAGCCTCACCTGGCACAGCCCACTAAATCCCTCAGTTCCTTCCTGATTCTTTGAGCTCTTTGCGCTTGGCAAGGCTGGTGGCCAAATGCATGCAGGAACTTAGTTACAATAGGAGGCCATTAGTGGAGCCAAGGGTTAAAGACACGCATTTATTGATAATGTGGTAGCACTTGTTCTACACAGAACACCACCTGCTCTTAGCTCAGCTGAGGTCTTAATGCTCTCAGACTCCTGCCTTGCTCTGCTACTGTGAATGAGTTGTATTAGGGAGCAGTGGAGAACTTCAAGTTCCTTAGTTTCCAGCCTGCATTTCAAACTCGAGAACTTGATCTTCTGTCCTTCCAAGTGACTCTGGTAAGTGTCAGTCAGGTATTAAAGCAGTAGTGCCAAGAAAAAGTCAATTTCTGACAGACTCAGAGCTGCAATAGTGAAAATCCCATTGAGCAATGGGTCTAATCACATTTAGCATCCCCCCTGGGTAAATGTCCTTCAAACCCTGCAGGAGACTGACCTTGAAAATTTTGCTGGCAGGGCTGCAGGGGACATCACACAGCACAGGTGGTCTGAGCAGCACAGGTAGGTTGGACATCAAGACCAAGTGCCAACACAAACACCCCAAAGCCCAGGATGAGGTTAGTGGGAGAAAAATTCATCTCCAGACTTTGTGGTTACCATCTCAGTAAGACAGAGAGAGAGACAGAAAGGAGATGAAAAGGAGGGAGAAGGTTAGGGAGTGGGGGAGGGCCGGGAGCCTGCAGACTTCTGTTGCCACATGATTTTCTTGGTTGTTTTCAAAGCACTGCTCTAACACACGCGCACGAGTCCCATGTGACTGCTTATTTACGAAAGCACAGTCGTAATGTTGTGTGCATCTCACATCCGCTCAGCAGCCCACCTGACTGTGGGCTCCGAGGGCACCCGCTGCATCCTCCCCATCTGCACCATCGAGCCAAGGGAGATGGGTGACCCATGATGGGTGGACACTGCTCCTGTCCTGGCGAGGTGGGGAAGCAGAGAGGAGGACCATCTTTCCCTTTCCAGACTACTCTTTGCTTCCCTTTGCCTGACACTATGTGAGGAGGCTCCAGAGTCAGGCTGCTGTCCCTTCTGTAGTATCATGGAGAGAAAAAGCTTTTATTTCAGATCTGGCTGTATCATTTCTTTTAATTTGCAGAGCACCTGGAAGCAAGCTCAGATACAAACTGACCTGGCATATGCCAATATCCCATATTTGATCTTCAAATAGGTGCAGATTTGCAGTTTTTGTTTCCTTGGGTAGAACTTTGTCTTGTACCAATCATCACAGAAGTCCCATTTCACCCAAAGATCCACTCAATAAAAGAGAACGCCTCATTAGAAGGGGCAGAGAGGAGGCTAAGGGACAGTGCTGGCAATGAAATAAAGCTGGTTGTTTCTTTGGGGATGTTGGATTTGTCCTACCTTCAATTAATTTGTATAGAGAACCCCTAACTCCAGTTCTTCTCAGCCAAAGGGAGGTCTAAGACATGAGTCAGAGAGATGCAACATGTGAGAATGGCGTTTTTAAACATCAGCAATAGGAACTGAATTCACAGAGTCTATGATGGGACAGGATTATGCTTCAGTAAACATATATTTTAGGAGCAGTGTTTTCCTTTCCTTTTTCTCTCCATGGTCCTAGGTGCCAGTGTCCCTAGAAAAAAATGTCAATTGAAAAGTATCATCACCTCATATGCTGCAAAAATCCCTCCAGTGATCTTTGTCAAAACCAAAGTTCCTATGAAGAAAAGACATCTGACATTTTGAAACTTTGGTATGGTCAAACCACCCAACGTCATCCCTACTTCCTCTTCCTAGACAACCAATCCTTGCTTTATGTTGCCCACGAGCCAACGCTACTACCTTGCCACACAGATTACGCCTCCCATGGCCATGCCTCTTTCCTGCATGCTCAGTAAGTCACCTCCCTGAAGGGTTAATTCAACCAGGGCCTTTTACTCCAAGTTGTTTTCCAAGAAGCTGAGAGAATAGGTCTCTTGTTACAAACATGGCTTCTGGGCATTTGGTGATGCTTTCCCTTTTCTCTCTCTCTGTACAACAAAAGAATCTTTTGTTCTTGTCCCTCTGTCTCATTTACTCTCCCCCACCCTGCTTTCGCCTCTTCCCTCCATTGGCTGCCAAGTGACTAAGGAATGGCAAAAAATGACCATAGCTCGGTCATGGCAAATATTTCTCCAGCTATTATCTGATAGAGACCTTGAGCATCTCTGTGAAGGGCCCTCTGCCTTCCCTCAGGCTTCTCCGAGAGATGGGGAAAAATGAGTCAGACACAACAGGGCAGGATATAAGTTGAATCAGCCCAACATGCTAATGGAAATGTCTTGCGAATGGAGTCATGGTGCCTGTTTCAGGAAAATCAAATGATAGGGACCCAGAACTGGCAGGAATCCAGTGGCAACTTCAGTGGGTCTAGATTTTTAAAGGAACTCTGCATTTATTAAAAAACACATGGAAAGCACGAAAAAGGTCACTTTATTGCCTCCACATTTACTGATTCAGCTGTTTGTAAGCTGGAGCCGACACTCTTTGTTGTTTGGGTTGTAGTGTCGTACAGTTTTCCGTACCGTTTGTTGTAAATCTTCTTGTGCGTGATCTCCTACCACAGAAAAGCTGTGGTAAATCCCCATGGATATCATGTCTTCCCACACCCTATTGAGATTATACCTCAGGCATTCCCACAGACATTCTTCTAGCTATAGTCTCCTTGCACATACTGCCTCACTGAGTCATTTTACACGTACACACACAGATACGTAAAAGTTCACATGATGCTAAAGTCACTGCAACTTCCACAATGACCTTTCTGCAACAGAAACAGTTCCCCAGCAAAATTCCCACCTCCCTACCTTTTACAGCATTTAGGTGTACCCTTCACTGATACAGCCTTCTGCAAGAAAATAAAATTCTTCAGTCTCACCTGAAGCTGTTTCTTGCTTTTCTGCTCATCTTCTTCTCTACGACCCTCTTCAGTCCTCTGACTACCCTTTGTCCAGAGTCCATCTCAATCCATGTCGTGCTTTAGGTGAACACAGCATATGCTGCCTGGCTCCACCTGCCAACCTTCCTGCACTTTTCTCCTGTTCAGTGCCTTAACTATTTTGGAAGGCCCTTGAAACAATCATTAAATTTCAGCTTTAGTGACTTTCCTGCACACACACATACAAAGCTGTGGATGTAAGGCGTTATCTGGAGAATTTTTATTCCTGTAGAGAAGGGGAATGGACTATACAGATAAAAGGGCCATTATATTCCCACATTAGAAGGACTTCTTGTCTGGTGGATTTCAACCAAGCTGCTTAAAACATCTTGAAAACAGTGCACTCACCAACTCCTTATATTTGTATGGCTGTGCCCACAATAAAGATTTGTGGTAAGTCAACCATATCTGTTTCAAAACTGCATGCAGAGCAGCTTTCATTGTAAAGCATCAATCCCATCTAATATGTAACAATTAAGGGATATATAATAATCATCTTCCTGCCTCCTGGCTTGATAGCATCTAAATGAATCTCAACGCAGACACATAGATCCTTACTGCAATCCCAGCTCTACCCCACTGCTCCCACAGTAGCTCTGTCATACAGGGGCTTTGCCAGGAGCATACAGGCAATCTTAGCAGGTAAACACTGATCATCTCCATCACAAAGGACAATGGAAGCACCCTGAGATGAAGCATTTTACCCTTGTCAAAAAAAGCAAATCTCTGGCAGATCCAGAAATGCATTAATTCAAATGTTGTGCATCTAATGCTATAAACATAAACCCCTTCACCAAGCAGTGCCCCTGATGAAGCAATGCATTGCTGGATCCTTTAAGAGACCCCCATTTAGTGATGGTGAAACAAGAAAAAGGATTTGTTTCTGCCTGGTTCCAATTCCCCCTCACAGGGTGGGATCCCAGTCCTGCAGTGGAGACTACTGTAGTCAAAGGCATTACACTGCCTAGAGAGCCCCGTCAGGGTCATCTGTGCACCCTGTGGAGACCAAGAGGTCAGCTGGTGAAGTCCCTTTGGAAAAAAGAATCTACCACCATCTCTTTCACAGATGAGAAGCCCAAGGATGGGTTATGGATTCTTACTTGGATAATTTTGGATGAATCAAGAAAAGAGAGGAGGGATAGCTGGATGGCTAAATAAAGCCAATGAGATCACATGTTCCGCCTTTTTATCTGCTTTTCTTTTTCTGCTTTTGGACAACAAAGCTCCCTTTGATACAGAAGAAGAGGGGGGTAGGGAGGGTGGGGAGAGGGGGTGCCAGAGTCACCCCAATGGCCCCTGGTCACTTATCCACACTCCTTAATGTGATGTTCCCACTGACAGAGACAGAAAAAACCAGTGATCTCATGATTCCAGAGACGATTCATGCAAACAGGCCTGGGAGATGAGGGGTGAAGGGGACAGGAAAGAAGGATGAGGGATGAAGGATGAGTGAGGAAAGGCAAGAAAGGGAGAGGAAAGGGTAGGAGTGATAGGGAGAGGGAACACGGGAAGCAGGACCTTGGAGGACAACTGTGGATGGAGTTAGAAACTGAAGGTCAGAATCCAAAGGAAGATGTGTAGAGGGATTGTAGGGAAAAGAGGAGTCTTGAGACCAAGGGCAGCAGGACTGGTGGAAGAAGGTTAGGTATGACATTTTATGGCAGGACTGAGGGCAGGGTCAGGAATAAGAGTTGACTGAGTTGTTGAGTATGTAGAAATGGAAGGCTGGGCTCAGAGACAGTGTGGAAGGATGAAGAACAAGGGCTTGAGGGCTTGATACAAGTGTGAGAAGAAAAGGGGGCGAAGTACCTATGGGGTTGGGAGCAGAAGGGCTCAGACTTACTGAAACTTGTTACTTCTGCATTCTGCTTACACAGAACTAGGTCACCAAAGCTGCAAAGAGAATAATCCTGGTCTCTTGCAGCTCCAGAGCCAACAGATGCCAGGAATGCAACAGGGAGAGAGATTTATTACCTAAGGCATTCAGCCATGTCCAAGGGAGGCAGTGGTGAGGCAGTGGGGCTGGAGACAGGCAGCCTGGTTTCCACTTTGGTTGGGCTGATCTCTCTGCAGGACACATTCATACCTGCACAGAGGAGCATAGTGTGTGTATTACACCTCAGTCACCAGCCGCCACTTCCTTCAGCCTTCTTCCTTTCCTTCCCTTCCCTCCCGCCTTTTCCTTCCTCCTTCCCTTCCTCCATCCTGCCTTGCCACCTTCCCACAGGGAGACAAGATCTCAGCACAGCTGGCAAGAGACGTCCCACCTTCTTCTCCACCCCTGCAGCCCCTGTCCCTAACCAGTAAAGCAGCCAGGACACAGCAGAAGACTTTTGAGCCCATGGGACTCCTGATGGAGCTGGGACAAAGAGGGGGATGAAGAACTGGGGGAACAACTAGAAGAAGAAGTGTCTCCCATTATGAGCTGCCATCCCCATGTCTCATGGGCTCTCCCCAATACTGGTTTGTCCTGGGGGCTCATCATGCTTCCCCCGTCCTCTGTCTGCTCCCTGGCAGCTAATCGGTGACCCACTGACAGTCTCTGTCCATCACTTGTCTCTGTGCACAATGGGGTAATTAAACCCTGACCCTCTGTTCCTTTTATCCATTTCCTCTGTGCAGTCACTCCCCGAAACAGCAGAGGGGAGGGCCTGCTGTGGAGGCTCCTGCCCCAGTCTCCAGCTGTAATGAAGATATAAAGCACAGGAAGGACTCACTGCAAAAAGAAAGATGCTGCGGGGGCAGCCAAAGAGGTCTTGAGTGGTACGTGGCTTCCCACATGCTTATGCAGAGCTCTCTGCTGACCTAACTCCATCGTGGACATCTATAAACCTTCAGCTCTTTATCATCACGCCCACAGGTTGTTCAGCTTCCTTCCCCTCCCCACACATACCTACAGCAAACTCACTGCTCCTCTGCATGTCCTCGGGGCAGTGCCAGGTGTGGATGCCCAGCTCAGGTCTAGAAAACCTTTCCAGGAACCTCAATAACTCCAGCCCTGGGCTTGCTCCCCCATAATACCACCCAGCTTTGTTGATGGGCCCCATCCCAAAGCTTCTGCCATCCCTGGTGTGAACCCATCGCCTCCACTCGGGCTAAGCCCAGTGCCTCTGGCCTGACACATCGGGCTGTTCTCATTAAACACCTGCAGAATGGCAGAGGGAGTTACTGGTAGCAGGGTGCATCCCACAGAGCACAGCATAGGGACCCAGGAGCTGGCTGGCACAAGGTGATGTTGCTCTTGCCTGCAAGGCAGGACAATAGAGGATGCACCCAGTGACAGGAGTCAGAAAATGCCAGGAAGTTTCTTTTGTCTTTCCTTCTTTCTGGCACCCTGCAAAATTTGTTATACTGACAAAGAGCCAGAAATGATGCCCAGCAACCCAGACTCTGCTTCCTCCTCCTTACCCTGAGTGGGGAAGCTGCCTCCCTCCCACACATGAGCAAGAAGGGCTGGGGCCACACAGGGAAGGGCATGACGGGTAAAGCAGTGCCCCTGAACAATTAAGCACTGTCCTAGGCACTGCACACCCCTGTCCCGGGAACAAAAGAGTCACACACAAGAGACCTGACTGTGAAGCCTCCATCCGCTTTCATCACTGACCCCCAGGGCAGTCGGGGCACAAGGTCAGCCCACTTAAACTCCAAACTCAGCCAGAAATAGAGCTGGGAAGTGGGCAAGGGTGGCCAAGTGCAGGGGTCCCCAACCATTTGAGGGGTTCTTTGACTGAGCCATTTCATTTCATTTCATCAAAGACACATTTTTTTCTGGAAGGAAAATGGAGAGCAGTGGGTGTGAAGGGAGTAAGGGGGAGGCAGGGTGTTTGCCGTGAATTATGGCCACTCTCAACAAGAGTCTTTTACATTGCGGAGGTGAGGAGAGGATGGGGTAATTGGGCATGTTAGACCCATGCATAATGAGGGCAAGTCTCTGTCTGTTTCCCACCCTCCACTCTGCCACTGCTCATAAGATGTGGCCTCCCATATGCCCCGCCGCTATTCCACTGTGAGGCTCCACACCCCAAGGGCTCAGCCCAAGGACCACAAGCTTTGAAAGTGCTTCGCCAGACCAGCAGTCCTCCTGGACTGGGCGATAGGCATGTGGTCAGCCCCCTGGTGTGGAAAGGCTGAAAGTTGCCTTATTAAATTAAAAACCATCAGCCATGCCAGGGGTCATGCTTTCTACCTGAAGAGTCTCAGAAAACCCATTGGGCTTTAAGTCGCTGTGTTTTTTTCAGGTTGTAAATACTGCCTTTGCATGTAGTGCTTTCATATAGGCAACAGCTGTACTTTCTGGGGGTCAGCACTGAGCAGTAAGAACAGAGGCTCCCGAGACCTATCTCCTTGACTAGGAGGAGAAATCTGTGGGGTCAAGGTCAAGGGGGAATAAAATGTGTTTGATGCATGTGCAAATACAATGCATCTGCCACACACTATTGTCCATTTCACCAGGCTTCTTCCTTCTCGATAAGCTTCTGATAATCCTAGATGCAGGAAATTTCAGAGGAAGGACAATTAAAACAACAACAACAAAAAAGAAGTACAGGAGAAAAATTAATTGATCCACAAAAATACTGCTTTTCACCCCCCAAAAAAGTGAAATCTCACCATCCAAACTAAGCCTGAACTCCAAAAGACAGTGATACTGTGTTCTGCTCTATGGGGCAAGCATGCAGAGCCTGGTGCCCCCATGGGGAAGGATATCTCCAGCTTGTCAGAATGAACTAAAGGTACATATTCTGGGAGGAGTTTGAATACAGCAGCAATAAGAAGCATATGTTGGGAAATAAACAGTCGGGTCATTTGTTGCCAGGTTTTCAATGTTTCTGACCCCCTCCTCTCAGAGTTGGTAGCCCCAGGATGCAAGTGCTAACAGCAAACACCCACCCCGGCATGTGATACACCACCCCTGCCTATGACTGTCCCCTGTTCCACCTCAGTTGGGCCACCACCACCTCCATCTCCCACCTGCATCATGTAGAGGCCTCTGCAGGAGTCTGGAGCACCCAGCAGAAGCGGGGCAGGAACAGGGCAGGCAGGCTGTGGAGTGGTGGGCAGGGAATACAGTCCCCACACTTACCCACTGAAAGTTCCCCTCCAAAAACAGATAACATGGCTCGAGGGACAGCAATCGAGGAGGAGGTTATCTCAGCGTTAGTTGTGTTGATGCTGACAACAGTAGCAGAAAAGCATCCAGAAACACGAGATTCAGCACAGACCCAGTACAGAGAAATGCATCTCAGTGCCAAGAAGCTAACTAGTCATGCAACGTGTGATCTGCTTGCAGACTCCTTATTACACGTGATGAAAGACAAGCAGAAGGGAGTTTGACTCTCAGAGCCTGGGCTGACTTTTCATGGGTTGTCTATTTGGGGGTGGAAAAATTTCTGAACTTGCAAAATGAGCCTTCTTGATCCAAGCCCTATTCACAGACTGTGAGCAGCGAGCCCACTTTTCAGGATAAAGCTGCATTTCAAATTTTTGATACAACAATTAATCAGACATATTCTTGAAATGAACAGCTTCCTGGGATTTCTTTACACATCAGTTAGCCTTATTTTTTTTTTTTTTTTTTAATTTTAGATAACCATTTTCATCGGTAACTCATTACTTTTTTCTCTTGGGAGGAGGCAATTAGCTAGATTTCTAATATTGAGACAGACATGGCTTTAGGGCACATATAAGCTCATTCTCCATTTCACGCAGAGAATGAAATCGATCTTGGACATGTTGGAGCAACTGCACACAAAAGGCAGGGTCAGTCAGCACACGCAAACAAAGGTCGATGCTTCAGGAACATACCGACGGATGTGCACACATCACTGGAGCAGCACAAAAGCAAGGCACATCAGACCTACAGGTTTTGGCCTTGTCAGTGTCAGCAGCTCTGGCTTTTTACCCCAGGTCAGTTCTGCCCCTTTTCTTTCTTTCTAACTGCAGGAGCTGCCAGGAAAGGAGAAATTCACTGCCTTTTTTTTTCCCTTGCAGCTCTAGCAGCAGGAGTAGACCCAGGAGAAATGAGGTCCTGATAGTTCTTTTAACTGGTCTGTTGCGCAGCCGTGCATAAGGCTCTGAGCAATAACTTACATTATGCAGGTTTTCTCCTAGGTGTGAGGGAAACATTTTTTTCCCCGTGCAGTAAAACTGGTGAAATATCCGTCCGCTGCAAACCCCGTACGCCTGAATCCAGGCCCCCTTCCTGCCGCCGTTCTCAGCAGCGCCCACACGGTGGAGCTCTCCCCTCAGAAATGAAGCCCAGGTGGCTGGCCTGGTGTCACCTGCACAGGGGTGACCCTGCAAAGCTCACGGTCACGGAGCGGGAGACAGCAAACGGGGACAGCAAAAGCGTGGGACTCCCAGACCCCTAACCCCAGGGCACAGAGCAGTCCTGCCGTGGCACGGCACAGGCAGCAGGCCTGACTCCTGCCCCTGCCGATGATCTGCTGTGGGAGAATTGCTTATCAGCTCTTGTCAGGGAGGGTTCTGCAGGGCTTCCTCTGTGCTCGGTGCTGCCCAGCTAGCCAATTTCAGCAGTGGCTGCAATGTAACTGTACCACAAATATGTTAACCCCAGCAGTCAATAGCAAAGTTATATGCTCTGAGGATGATGGCTCAGGTTTGGGTTTTTTTCTTTCAATGCATTTTTAAAGTAAGTATTTAAGAAAACATCAGTTATGGACAGTTCTTTTGATCCAAGAATTTGAAGTAAATGTTTCCAAATGTTGCAGGTCTCTCTCAGGATCACAGCATCGCAGAATCTGTCCAGTTACATTTTCTCTGTCTCTCTGGGCTGCTGCAACAGTGCTTACCCACCCTTCTAGTAATTTTTTTTTCCTTTTATCTAACTGGAATTTCCATGCTGCAACTTGCAACCCTTGCCTCTTGCTTCTTGCTGTGCAAGAAGCCTTAGGAAGAGACTGGCTCTCTCTTCTCTGTATCATCCTCAGCCACAGTCAAGTGCTGTTGTACCACTGAGCCCCAGCGAGCTCCTCACATGCAGAGATCAGGGCCTGGCTCACCAGTTCTAGTGCTCCACTGATGTAAAACTCCTGTCAGCATCCAGGGTCAGGATGTCAGTCTCTTCTTGTCAGAGAGCTCCTACCTGAAGGACCACATTTCTCATTCAGCTTCCCTTCATAAATAAACCACCTCTTAGATCCAGGACTTCAAAGGGATTATTAACAACACGCTCTTGCCCTTGTACTCCAGCATTGTGGGTGGCTCCAGTCAGTGTTTTGATGTAGGCAGTCGAGAGGCTCATGGGGCTGCACGCTACAAACACTAACCACCCTCTCAGCCAGCAAGAGAGGTCATTGTCATCAGCTAGTCCTTGTTCCTGGTCACGGAGGAGTTTTCAGTTCAAAGAGTACAATTTATTTTTTTTTAATCTGCGCCAGTAAATCAGGTTTGGCAGCCTGGTAATTGCTCAGAAGACAGCAGTGGCTGGAAGAGATGACAGAACACAACAGGCAGCCACATTCTTCTGGGAAATCAAAGCATTCTCCCAGTGATGGTGCTGTCTTGATGGAGGCAGAAAATTCATTTGAACACCTAACCACTACCCTGACATACACATCACAGAGGACCAAAACACGCAGAAGCTTGCCAATCCTGCCGTACACGTGGCAGCACGGTGGTTTTGCCTACAGCTGCGCTGACTGGCTTCCAAATCACTGCTTCCACAGGTCACTGCTGGCCTGCCAGCAGTAGGAGTGATTATGGCAACCAGTTTCAAAGCTCTTTGTGTCTCTGCTATCATCTGAATCATCAGTCTGGGACGTGTTCACATTCACAAATGTCTTTCTGAAATACTCCCTTCTGTGAAAGGCCAGCGTCAGGTGTATTTGTACAGGGTACATCACCTTCCATAGGTAACAGCCCTCTATTTTTCCAAGTGACAAGTGCATGAGAGCATCTTTTCCTTTAGGTGGGCACACTTGGGGTGCCCCTCCCGGTGAATGAACAGCTGATAGCTCACCACGATCCATGCGCCGGTGACCACGGCAGGACAAGCCACAGCACTGCTGTTTCATGCTGTGCTGCCAAACCCTTAAACCTGTTCAGCTCGGCAGCTCCCACCCTCTTCCTCAGCTGCTGCCACCACTGCAGCTCCTCCTCTGCCACTGAGACCGAAGGCTCTTCCTCCTGGTGGCCCGCGGTGACTGGGTACCTCAGAAACCCCGAGCAGAGTTACACACAGCCCAAAACCTGGCCGGGAGGCTGCAGGCTTCGCCCCACCAAGCTGCCCGGCCCTCCCTCCCTCTCTGCCTGCTGTAGTGGCCAGAACGGCCCAAAGGCCTCGGGGGAGCGGGGGACGAACACGACACACCCAGAGGACA
>NW_010119029.1:0-2138 GCF_000699245.1 Pterocles gutturalis
TGTGATTCTGTGATTCTGTGATTCTTGGATGGTGGCAAACACTTTCTGGGGGTGGTTACAGGGATGGAAGCAGAGCAACTGGCAGCACAGAGGCAAAACTATCTGGACTGCCCCACTGTGGCAAGACATTACTGCCCAGATACAAAAGCTGACTGTAAAAGTACATCATGCAGATGCTCACGTACCCAAGAGCCAGGCTACTGAAGAACATCAAAAAAACCAGCAGGTGGATCGGGCTGCTAATATGAGAGTATCTCAGGTGGATCTAGCCTGGCAACATAAGGGTGAAAAAATCTTAGCTTGCTGGACCCATGACACTTCAGGCCATCAAGGAAGAGATGCAACATACAGATGGGCTTGTGATCGAGGGGTGGACTTAACTATGGACACTATTGCACAGGTTATCCATGGTTGTGAAGCTTGTGCTGTGATCAAGCAAGCCAAACAGTTAAAACCTTTTTTGTATGGAGAATGCATGCTCCCACAAATCCCCAGTGGCAAATGCTACAATGCTCACCATGATGGAAGCAAACCACTGTATGTCTGGAAACATATGCCATGCCCCATGCCTCTGCCTGGAACACTATTCTGGTCCTTGAAAAGCACATCCTGAGGTGGCATGGCACCCCAGAAAGAACTGAGTCAGACAATCTGACTCATTTCTGTAACAGTCTCATAGACATTTGGGCCAAAGAACATAGCATTGAGGGGGTGTACCCCAGCCCCTATCATGCACCAGCTTCCAGGAAGATTGAACCATACAATGGACTGTTAAAGACTACACTGAAAGCAATGGAGGGTGGAACTTTCAAAACCTGGGATATACATTTATCAAAAACCACCTGCTGAGTCAACACATGGGGATCTGCCAATTGGGCTGGTCCTGCCCAATCAGAACTTTTACGTACTGTAGGGAATAAAGTCCCTACAATGCATATTAAGAATATGCTGGGGAAGACAGTCTGAGTTATTCCTGCCTTGGGTAAAGGTAAAACCATTTGTGGGATTGCTCTTGTTCAAGGACCTGGGTACACTTGCTAGGTGGTGTAAAAGGATGGAGAAATCTGTACTTCAAAAGGATTTGATGTTGGATGGAAGCGAATGATGAACTGAGTTGTATGTAAACTTCTGTATTACCCTGACATTGGATATTATAATTGCTATGATTGCTATATATTATGTTAATTATATTTTATTAAGGTTCACTCAGGTTAATGAAGAATGAACTTCAACAGAACCAGAACTGACTCCAACAACTGATGTCCAGCAACTTCCCAGAGACTGACACCTTCAAACCACAGACCATGGATATGGACTGTACCAACCAGAAGCTCTGGATGCAGCAGGTAACAGAGACTATACAGCATCCATCTGCTGTGTCTAACATCACACACTCTACCGACGGAGTGAACCCTGCATCATCTTTCCTGCTTTGATAGACTGTCATGACAGATGGAGTCCAAAGCTATGGACTAAATGAACAAAATCAACATTTTGAAAGGATGGTCCATAGACTAAGGGAATGATATCTGTGTGCATATGTCAAAAGACAGGAAAGACTGTGGAACCTGAGCATTACATAAATGGTATAGAATAAAGGGTGGAGAATGTTCTGGTTTCAGTTGAGACAGAGTTAAATTTCTTCATAGAAGCTAGTGTGAGGCTATGTTTTGGATTTGTGCTGAGAAGAAGGCTGATAACATACTGATGTTTATAGTTGTTGCCAGGACAGTCAAGGACTTTTCAGCATCTCTGTGCCAGTGTCTGCAAAAGCTGGGAAGAGCATAGCCTGCAATTACTGGCTTAGGATTCGACCTTCCATTTAGGATTGAGACTCAAAGTGGCCAATGGTGTATTCCATATAATGCACATCATGCCCAGTATATTATGAAGGGACATCCAAAAGCTTGCTCTCTCTCTGTATCTCTCAGTTGGCTCTCTCAGACTCTCAGGCTCTTCTCTCTTCCGGGATTGCACTTTCGAGACTCTCTCTGCTCAGGGATTGCTAGCCAGGAATGGTCTGGGCTTTGGTCATCAGGTGGTGAGCAGTTTCACTGTGTATCACTTATTTGTATATTTGTATATTTGCATATTATTTGTATATACTTATATTTGTATATTTGTATATTGTTATTATT
>NW_010119030.1:0-3091 GCF_000699245.1 Pterocles gutturalis
GGGTTTGCTGCTCTGCCTTCTCCTTGGCTGACACGCGGAGGTGATCTGACCCCTGTTTTCTCCCTCCCAAACTGTCTTCCAGTTGCTTTCCTGTCAAAGCCTCAAGGCCTGGTTACTCCCAAGAAGAAAGGGAATGGGAATAAAAGAAGAAAAGGCAAAGGCCTGGGGAAGAAGAGAGACCCGTGCCTGCGGAAGTACAAGGATTTCTGCATTCACGGCGAATGCAAATACATCCGAGAGCTGGGAGCTCCCTCCTGCATGTGAGTTGCAGGCGTGTGCCTGTGCCGGGGGAGCCTTTGTCACGGTTCCTGCAATTCTCCGGGCTGGGCAGAGGAAAAGCAGAGGAGATATTTTTAGTGCATGTTGCTCATCCATGTGGGGACAGCTCTGAGTTGGCCTCTTCCTTGTGCCTCTTGAGCAGTGTCCATCCCCGGCCAAATCCATCATGGATTTAGACCCAGCATCCCATGCCAGCACAGTGAGCTCTGGCTGAGCTGCTGCACAGAGACCCTTGGGGCTGGGGAGCAGGGGCTGGGGTCTCCCAGCCAAGGTCTCCTGCAGGTCTGTTTTGCAAGGCCCAACCCTGGCCCTGGAACCTGTCACCCCTGTCCCTCGCTGCTGCCAGCCTTGGGCCGAGAGCCCACAGCTCCCGCAGCTGTCAGGAGGTGCCCACACGGGCAGGAGGAGCATCCCTGCCACGGGGACAGCCTGCCACTGCCATGCCCACACTGTCCCTTGGCCCTGAGGAGGGACAGGGCTGTGCACCCCTCCTCCCCATCCCCTGGGATGTGGACAGGGAGCAGGGACTGTAAGGGGCAAGTGGAGGAGCGAGCATTTGCCTGCTGCCAGGGCACCTGGATCCCACAGTGCTCCCGTGGGAAGTACCCAGGGGTGCACACTTGATCCCTGCTGACGTGGGCAGGGGTTGAGCTGGCAGATACATAAGAGGCTTTGTTCTTCACTATGAATCCTCTGAGCCAACCAGCCCTTTGCCTGGAGTCCTGGGAAGATAATAGCTCCCTGGCTTATGGTGCTCACAAGATCTCACGCCCTGCAATCCGCAGGGATCAGGCTACTTGAACTGCTTAGGTTCTCTCTGCCTGGAAGCCATTGGTGAAGTTGGGCCCTTGCACAGGGTGCTCGGGACTGCCAGCACGAGGAGATCTCTGCTGACTCAGCTTGCGCTGGTGACCCACTGTGACATGGGGTGCAGCACCCTCTGCCTGGGACTGGGACACCCAGGTGTCCCCTGCCCAGCCCCCTTGCCCTTCCCAGGTCCCTGGGGCTGGGGGAGGACCTGGGACCTGGGTAAGCAGGAGGGCTCCGGGGACTGGCTGAGCATGGCCCATCCCTGCGTGACATCTCTGCAGAGCCATCGTGGCTTTTAGGAACAGCAGCCAACTGCCCCAGTCCCTTCTGATGCTGAGGCCTCATGCTGGCCGGCATCACTCGTTGTGCCTGCTCTTGGTGGCTGCTGCCCATGGCGCGGGGTCTCCTGGGTTGTCGCTTCCTTGAGCTGGTCCCTGGGGCATGGGGTGAGGATGTTGCCCAGCTGGGTCCTGCGCCTCTGCCTGGGGTCAGCCACACTGCTGGGGCCGGGAGGTGATGCTGGCATGTGGGCAGGAGGGCTGGGCTGAGACCTCTCCTGGAGAGAAGCTTGAGGGTCAGTTGCACTGGCTGTAGAGCTAGGTATATATATAGATCTGGTGGCATCAGTGCCCTTTGGTCACAGGGAGGGCTGGCAGCCTTGCAGCTCTGCTGGGGAGCAGTATTTCTGTTGGGTGAGTAACCTCCTGCTTCTGCCTCTCTGGCTGTCAGGGTGTGCAGGGACATCCCGCTCTGCAGGGAGGGCTGAGCTCCAGTCCAGCTGCCTCTGCTCCCTTGTGGGGCACTTCCCCCTTCCAGAGGTGGCCCCAGCAGCCTGGCTCTGTCTGGGGAGGACTGGGAAGAGCAGAGTCTCCCGTGCCTTCTACAGAGGGGAGCTCCATCTTTGTCAGAGCCTTGGTGCTTGGGGCAGGAGAAACTTAATTCACCAGTGCCAGGGAGGTGATGGTGACACCAGACCTCCCAGCTCAGGGGAAGGGGACCAGGAGGAATGGGCAGGGTGCTGTCTGAGGCTGAGCAAAGACTCAGCCCATTACCACAGGGGTGTCAGGGACTCAGCAACATTCTGTGCTTGGTCACCATGAAACCAATGACCCAATAACCTTTGGTGCTTGGTCACCACGAACCCAATGACCTAATAACCTTCAGTGCTTGGTCACCATGAACCCAATAACCTTCTGTGCTTGGTCACCACAAACCTTTAAGACTTTTCTTCTCGCCCAGATGCCAGCCAGGATATCATGGAGAGAGATGCCATGGCCTTTTGCTGCCTGTGGAGCACCCCCCCAGCGCCTACGACCACACCACGGCGCTGGCTGTTGTTGCTGTCGTCCTGTCCTCCCTGTGTCTCATCATCATTGCAGCCCTGCTGATGCTCAGGTGAGTGGGACAGGGCTGAGCCATCAGACACGTGTCCCCGGGAACACCACCTGCAGGGGACAGTGGCAGGGACTCTGTGCTCTGAGCATCTCTGTGCTTGGCCTCACAGGTGTCACAAGAGGGGTGTCTACGATGTAGAAAGCGAAGAGAAGATCAAGCTGGGCATCACTGTGAATCACTGAGGATGCCACGTGCTGGCGAGGTGAGCTCCTGGCCGGGCACGGGGCAGCAGAGGGGCTGGTGGGCATCTGGGGGCTCTGCTTGTCCACGCTGGCTGGGACCGCGGCATGGATCCTGTGCTAGAGCCAGGCAGGAGCTGAAGGCAGTTTGAGCCTGGAGAGGCAGCTTGCTGGATTTGGCCTGAGAGCCTGGGCTGCTCCAGGGGGCTCCCATCCTCTTTTGTCCCCTTTGTGCTCAAGCCCCTGTCCCCCTAACACCACCGGCTGCCACCACCTCCTCCTTTCTGACCTTAAGTCCCTGCTGTGCCCTGTCACCGCATGCTTTGGGGATGTTTGGCAGTGGGGAAGCTGCTTCTGTTTTGGTTTTTTTTTTTGTCTGTTTGTTCTCTGACCCTCTGAGTCACTTCCCCTCCTTAGATATTGCCTCT
>NW_010119031.1:0-17168 GCF_000699245.1 Pterocles gutturalis
CAGAGCGGTGGGGATGGGGAGGGCGCGGCGATGCCCCAGCCGGTGCTGGGGTGTGCGGCAGCGCGCCAGGCAGTGCGCGGGGCTGTGCAGCAGCAGCAAAGCCCTCTAGCTGCAGCAAACCCTGCTTCACGTTCGTGTCCGGAGATCCCGCGTTCGCTTGCTCGCTCGCGCGCTCTCGCACGCTGGCTGTGGTATCGCTAGCTCCCAAGGCTCGCTAATGAGAGCTGTGCGTTGCCACCGCTCCCCTTCTACCACGTCCTCCCGACGTGCTTTCTTCTCCTGCTGGCTTAGATAACAAGGCAGAAACTCTCTCCTTTCTCTTCTGCTCGCTGCATTTCCCAGAGCACAGCCTTTCCCGCTCCCCAAGCATGGGAAAGACCCAGTGCCAGCAAGCAGAGTTTAAAGGAAAAGGATAAATGGGTTTTCTTGCTGCCAGAGCCAGTGCTGAGGGATCAGACAGTCCAGCCTGGGGGCTGCATCCCAGGGGCGGGAGACTCATTTGCTGGCTCAGCGAGGTATTTTTCTGTCTTGCTCCATAAACCCTGGCAATGCCTCAGGGAGCCTGTGCTGCTCCCCCGTGCTCTAGCCGCTCCCCAAGCCCTGTGCTGTGTCCCCATTTGCTCCTAAACTCTCCAAGTGCCCCCCAGCAGCTCCCCCAGCTCAGGAGCACCCAGCACCAGGGTGAATGCTGTCAGACACGCACGCAGCTGAAGCCTGCTCCAGCCGGGGGGGACCTGCTCAGGTGTGGGCACAGAGCTGCCTACCCTTGCCCACCCCCAGTCCTGCTCTGCCAGGAGCAGACCACACTGGGCAGACCCAGGTGTGACCCACAGCCACCCGTGCCCACCACCCATCCTACCTGGTGGTCATCCCTCGCAGCCCACATCAGGGCCCCCTCGGGACCACGCTGTGGCTTCTCAGCACAATATGCCTTTCTGGAGGTCTGTGCTTGTCTCTTACAGCCCCCAGCTTCTTCCAGGCTCTGAACTAACAGGTGACAGGTTATGTGCCAGGGCAGGCAGGTCCCGAGGTCCCACTCCCAGAGGTGCTGGGGCTCTGGCTAGGGGAGGAGACAGCAGGGCAGCCTCCCCTCTGCTCCAGCTCCCAGAGAGGTGCATACCTCTCCAGTAGCAGCTGTGAGATCCTTTTGAAAAACTGACGGAGCTGGCTGGATTTTGTGGGCTAATGATGGGACTGATGTGCCTGCATTCCCTGAAAAACCAGTGATGGATGTCCAGCTTTCCCTCCCTGGGGGTGATCCACGTGTCCTGTTGTCAGCATCCCCCAGCAGGTCTGGGAAGGTTGCGAGCCCAAAATGCCAACCCCAGGCTGGGGGCCTCAGCTGGGAGGCTGTCTTCCAGTATGTCAGCTGGAGCACAGAGCTGCTGCTGTGAACAGAGCGATGCCCACGGAAAAGGTGGCCCTGTTGGCCAGCCCCAGCCAGTGTAGCTTGAGAGGGCCTGAGTAGGGAATATTTCATGCCCGTGTCCCTAGGAAGTGGGACAGACAGGAAAGGACCTGGGATGCAGCAAAGGAGGTTAGGCATCTCCGTCATCTGAGGTCTGTCAGTCCAGGCTAGAGGCATCCTTTGGGAACAGCCTCGGCCAGCAACACCCCCCCTTGGGGCAGAGGGACCGAGCAGGTGACTTGCAACGGCCCCTCCAGCTCTCCAGAGACTCCGACTGAGCTGAAGTCCCAGCGGGTGTGAAGCAAAGCCCCGTCTGTGCGTGCCCCAGGACACTGGGGTATTTTCAAGCAGAGCCCAGGTCCCCAGTCCTGCGTGGGTGTGGGGTGAGCTGCAGCCCTGTGAGGAAGCGGGGGAGACAATGGGGCTTGCCGTTGCATGGCGGGGAGCAAGGGGGTTTGGTGGCAATCGCCTTCCCCGAGTGAGAGTCCCCATGAGGCAAACACAGAGGCCTCATCACACATGGACAGCCTTTTGGCAATGCCGGAGGGGCTGTGGAGGTGGAGGGAAGCGAGACATGGGCTCAAAACGCCTTCTCTCCATGACATGGGGGAGCCTGAAAGAAAAATCAGTCACTGAATGAAGTATCTTCACCCATGGCTTCCCAAGTCCCTGAGAGCTGCCTTGGCCAAGGTGCCAAAGTGCCCGGCAGCAGGCAGTAGGGAGGACAGCTGATGGAGGCAGCACTGCCACCTCAAGGTGCGTTGTCACCACCACAGCCGCCCCCGCACAGTCCCTGCCGGCTGCTTTCGTCAGTCCCAGGCAGCCGCTCCGTCCTTCACCGGGGCAGTGCACATTGCTGGATTAACACGCCAGCACTGCGATTGCCCGGCGGGGTGGGGGATTAGCCCTCACCAACTTTTGCAGATACTGCTTAGCAACAGAGCTGCAGCACTGTTTCTCTTGCTTTAACCATGATAAGGTGACATTAGCGTCCCAAATCAAAGTCTTTCCAAGCTTGAGCGGCTCTGAGAGAAATGCATGTATGCACAGATATTGTATGTACAGGCTAGTGCTTATGGAGGTATGGCAAAAAACAGCCCAAGCAATGTGGTTTGGGGCTTTGCTTTTATAACTGCAGCCATTCAGCCCAGATTGGAGAGGGGCAGTGTGTCTGAGAGGTGACACGACGCAAAAGGCCATTGTGACCTAGAAGAGTCAGTCAAAGATGAACCACCTCCGGGGCACTGAGAATAAGCTGCTGGTCAGAAACTTCCCTGCCCAGAGAAGGAAAAGGGACAGACTCCAAAGGAATGCAGCAAAAAGCACAGAGCCTCCTGCTCCACTGAAACTTCTTGTCATATTTATGCATCTGCTGGGATAAATGAAAGGAAAGTGGATATCGAAATGGCCCTTTGCTCTCAGCTGCAAGGGAGACCACTGGCAAGAGCCCATCCAGCAGAAGGAAATGAGATCTCATTACATTAAATATTAGCTGACATGCTCTCACATTGGACTTGTTATACCAGCTAAATGACGCTGCTCTTTAAAGAATAATTAGAAAAAATGTTGCCATAGACATAAAATATGCGAGGAAAAGGCTGTGCTTGTGTTTCAGGAAGCTTCACACAGGAAGGTGGGGTTTTGTTTTTGAATATGTTCTCTCAAACTTTAGAAACCTCCCTGACAATATGTCCTGAGTTTCACGTGGTTCATCTAAGTACAGACATAGCAACAGATAAATATGCCACAGCAAATTTGGTAACATTATTTTATTGACAGCCAAAAAAACCCAGGTCTCTTGAGACTGAAAGCCTGAGCTCCTGCCAAACAGTTGCAAATGGAGAGCCAAGATAAAAGATTTTGTGCCAGAAAGGGACAGAAACTACTAAATCCCTCAATAGTTGGAAGGCCTCTGTGAAGGTGAGGACTCAGCTGCAGAGCATCCTTAGTGAAGCAGAAACAGAGAGCTGCAACACGATGAAAGGGAAACAAATCACACTTGAGATGACTGGACGTTGCCACTCGGGTGGCTGTGTCGGCAGGACCAGAGGACATCAGGCAGGACCTGCTCCTCAGAAGCACTCAGTGGCCCTTGCACCAGCCAAATAAGTGAGGGGATTTGAAGTACCTATTTATGATGACTGGAGGGAGCACTGAACAGATTAAAGTTATATTTGCAACAATTAAAAATTATCAGATTAGTGACATCTAGAGACGAGAGAGGAGCTTCAGAGGGATCAGCCAAAGCTAATTAATTGGGCAGCACGATGGAAGAAGAAATTAAGCTTGGTCAAGGAGAAGGTAAAGCATATTGGAAGGAACAACTTCAGGTCTTCATAATCACTATTGATTTCTAAATTAATTGGAAACATGAAGGGGAAAAAAGATGTGGGTGTATCTGTGGACAATAGAGTGAAAACCATCTGCTTAGTGTACAGTGGTGAGGGAAAAAAACCCCAACATGCTGTCAGATTGCTTTCATAGAGGGATACAGAAAATAATAAAAATATTACAGTACTGTGTTGGCAGTGACTCAGCTGTTATGGATAAGTTGAGGTTTTTCAAAGACAGATTCAGATCATTTATTGTGAAAAATACAGTTAAAAAATTATAAAATCTTCTGTAAAAGTGAAGCACTGAGCCCTGGAGCACAGAATGAAATTTCTAAGCATTTACGAGGAAATCTGGCTGTTTAGGAGGCAGCAGAAAGCAAGACGTAAGCTGCAGGTCCCTTATGAAACATAGCACCCAGCATCAGATTTGTCACACCTCTGATATGATTAACACTTGATAACACAGATGTCTCCAACTTCCCATGTAGTTAAAGCTCCCGAGAAGCCCGTGTCTGTGATATATTTGAATAGCATCCTTCTGGGATTAGTATAATCTTCCTCCCTCTCAGTAAACGTTGCCTTTTGAGGAGGCTGACAACTAAAATGATTGAGCAAAGAGGAGTCCATGGGGAAGTCCCTTCTCACCTCCCCTTTGCCCCCCATTGCCTGCGTCCCCAACAGTGTCTCATGGCTGTTTTGAAGCAGGGCTCTCTTCTTCCTGCCCCTGGTCAGTGGTGCTGGCGCAGTATGCAGGCTGCCTGGTGCTGGGCACTTTTCTTAGGCAGATGATGGATGGGGGAAGGCAGGTGCCTTTGGAAAGCTATTCAGAGCACCTGAATTCTGTGGTATCAAACTCTCAATTGACATGCTGTGACCAGACGTTCAGTGGGATCTTTTCCTCGGTTCAGCTAGGGAGCCATGTTGGATGCCTAAAGTATGTGGCAGCATCTCCAGCTCCTCACAGGGCAGGAAACTCCCATCCTCCTGGACAGTCACTTGGATGCCTGTCCCTCTTGGGATGACAGGACATGGAGGTCATTATGGAAAAGGGTAAGTCCTCATGTGTGCAAGAGACCTCCGTGAACTCCAAATGTCCCCTTCAGAGCTGATGCTCCTGGAAAACAGGCAGCCAAGGAGTAGGCTGGGAGAGCAAGGGAGCAGTGCGGGATGTCCAGGGATGTGGAGGAGGGCAAAGAGGGAGAAGGAGGTGGGGTGTGCATCTGGATGCATGCATGTTATGTAGGGGATGTGTTCAGGCAAACAGCGGACATCTGGAGGAGGAGCAGGATTGGAAAGGGAACCTGGCATGCTGTCTAGCTGCTTCGTATTGCTCTGGCAAAGCAAAGCAGCTCCAAGCCCAGAATAGCTGGTCCATATGCTTTGACTGCTTTCACCTGCAGCCAGAGCCTTGTGGTAAATCTGTCCATGAAAGATAACAGCCTCTTAAAAAAACAAAGCTGAGCTGGGTCTACCTGTCTGCCACGGACAACCTCAGTAGGGTCCTTCCAGCCTGATGTGCTGTGATTCTGTGACCATGTAGTCTTTGGATGGTGTCACTGAATGTCAGAGCTGAGATTACTGTTGAAGGTGAAACTCTGAATTATGAAGAAAATCAAGGTGAAAAAGCCACACAACCCCAAACCTTTACTCCTACATAGCCTGTACCAAAAAGGTCAGTGAGCTCCAGCTGTAAAAAATGCAGATGTGTTTGCGCCAGGGCAGAGTCAAG
Source organism: Pterocles gutturalis (assembly GCF_000699245.1). NCBI lineage: Eukaryota > Metazoa > Chordata > Aves > Pterocliformes > Pteroclidae > Pterocles > Pterocles gutturalis. Next base: position 5,471 of record NW_010119031.1, read on the forward strand.
GGTGTTTGAGACCCATCCATGTACTTCTGCATCCTATTATGTTGAATTTAGGGCATAAACTGAAGACTTCACTCTGACAGAATTATTCCCAAGAATAGAAGCCCTTTACACGTGCTTGCCTGGTAAACCCTGCCCAGCTCCCATCAGGATAGAAGTGAGGTCAATGGCTGACAGACGCGATTCAGCCTTCCTGCTACCAGGGCTGTTTCTGCTGCTGGTACAAACTGCAGCCACTAGTCCCCCAGGGCTTTGTAGGGCAAGAAGAAAATAGCAGGACTGAGCTGTGTTTTGAGAAGAGATGACAGAGAGTGAACGCCCCATGACCCAGAGCTGTCTTTGAGCCAACAGGGTTCAAGCCTCTAATCCCACAAGGGCCTGATCTGCAATGCTTCACTTTCTCAAAGGTTCATTTCCTTTTTTTGTGTTTCCTCCTATTTTTCAGAGTTGTCCTGCTCTGCCTAAAAAGGCAGTGTTGAGCAAGGATGTGTCCCAGCCTGCACACGTGGGGACACAGGCAGCCACAGCAGCTGGGGGCTCTCAGGCTGCCTCCGTGCCACCATGCGGCTGTGCAGAGTTTCAGTTCAACCCCAGCAAAGACAGCGACTACCTGTGGTGGCAGTCACCTGCTTGAAAGCAGGTCCCCCACTGACTAATTGCTGAATAAAGCATCTGTACAGGCTGGCAGACTGAGCCCTGGGGACATCCTCACTCAGCTATTGGCAGGAGGCAAAGTCTCTGGAAAGGAAGCTTCACAAGGCTGCTGAAGCCCGAGATGAAAGGCAGGCGGCAGGGTTAGGAAGAAGATATCAAGGTGCAGCTGTGTGAGCACCACGGGGACATTCTCCATTTGTGCTCGGTGCCTTGCGGGCTCAGAGGAGGGGCAGTGGTGGGCTGCATCCCTGTCTGCAGGATCCCGCAGCCTCCTGCAGACCCTCCAGCATCCCCCTGCCCTCTCCTGAGGGCTTGAGCTCAGCTGCCTGGGGCACCCTCCACTTCACGGCTGGGGTGGGGAGTGAACCTTGCACCGGAGGGGCCTCCCGTTGCAAACCACCGTGCACGCAGACCTGCAGATCTCAGGGCTTCTCCTTTTTTCCTCCTTCCTGGTGTCAAGCCTCTGGGAAACTGGTTGTGAACATTTTAAGGAAGTTCAGCTCGGCAAACAGGAACAGAAGGGCTTTGCCCCCTAGTCTCTTTAAAAATATTGAAATTCACTTGAATAAGCAAAAAAATGGCTGAACTGTCACGCATGAGGCACATGAATCATCTTCAGGGAGGAAAATAATCCTGGCGATGTCTGGGCTTGAAGTAACAGTAGTTAACATTATAGTGACTCATACCACATATGCGTCACATCGGTTTTCATTAAGAGCAGCATTCTGGTGTCCTGTGACTAACTGTAAGCTGGAATCATGGTCCTAAAGCCTTGGGGTGGGGACTTGCCTTGCCCATATGCTCTGGCTGAGTGCCAAAGGCGTTATCAGCCATCAAATTTTAAATAATAATAATAATAATAATTCTCAGATCAAACACTTCATTCAAATGACAAAATGAGTTGGGCTTTGGAGATGCCGTCCGCAGGGAGTGCTGTGGTTTTAATAGGGAAAAAATTGATAAATTGAGGGCAGGCACCTCCAGAGAGGCTCTTCTGTTCTCAGCTCATTAATGTCAAGCCGGGCTCTGCAGCCCATTTCTGATCTTCAGACAAGGTCGAAATTTCCATTTTTGTCTCTCCACAGAAAGACCTTGGATTGCTTTTCCATAACCCTCTGGCCCCCTCAGCATCCTCCGAACAAATCTTTTGATCTGTGTAAATCCCCGCTAGCAAGCTACAGCCGTCAGCTCCTGCAGCCCGAGCCACTTGATCAGCATCACCCAGACCAGCCCATGTCCCACCAAGCCTCTTGGTTTGCCCGTACTTGCCAGGGACCGGAGCTAGTACTGACCCTTTGCCCTGTGAAACAGGGGTCTGGAGGCTGGAAGAGTTTGGGATGACAGAGGTGGAGGGGTAATGGAGGGCAAGAGATGCAATACAAGGATGGATGAGTCAGGGAGGGAGAAATGCAGAGAGAGTCAAGTAATGAATTAGTGGCAATTAATTGAAGACAACCTCATTTTTTTGAGCACAGCAGCTGCAGCTTTTGTGGGCTCAGACAATTGTACCTGGCCAGGGGAGGTGGCAAGGCTCTGGAATGATGTCACCTCCCCTGGCCAGGCCAGCTTTCTCCAGCATCTAAGCCTTGCTGCTTCCCTGTGAGCTTGGTCAGGCTATTTTGGGGTTTGCTTTCAGTCTTATGGTGGGAACTGGAGTGCAGTGAGCCCACCCAAGGCAGTGCTCATGGACTATTGCCTCTGCTCTGATGACAAAATGCTCTGATTATATCAAAATGAGTGGCAGGAGGAAATTGCCAGAAAATGGGAAGTGAAGGTGAGGAGACCCCCAGGAACAACCTGCCGTAGGGAAAAATGTGAGACACAGCTCTGGGATATGAGCTAAGAATGCGCTGAGCTGCTGGGGGGATGGCTTCAGGCTCCTACATCACAGCTATGTTTTAGTGGTAGCATAACTCCACTTCACAGAGGACCACCGTGGGCTTTGAGGCACAACTGGTGTCACTTGTTGGCCACGGTTACCTTGTTTCGGTGCTGGTAGAGCTACTGCACACTTTCAGGGCTGGAGCCCTCCATAGGGGATGGCAAGGAGCCGTTCCTTAAAGCTACTCCTGGAGCCTGGAGAAGGTCACAGGCTGGGTACCAGAAGAGGTTGTGCAAACACCTCTGCATGGCTAGGAAACACCCCTCCGGCTCAGACCGGCCTTGTGATAAGAGTCTGGAGAGCTTGGTCCATGACACAGGTGGGAAGCTCTGGTGCAGAGAAGTGGCAGATGTGCTTATAGCAAGAGCAACTTCCTACGGACATCTGTGGAGTCTCATGTTCTCAGGGCAATGGCTCCTCCAGGCTCTCGGCCCTGCTAAAGCTTGTGCCATCAGTTTAAAACTGCTCTTCATAATCAAATTGTCCTCCCGTATAATGACAGCATTCGACCTGGGTGTGAGCAGAGTAGCTGAGGGATATGCTGGAGTCACTGTATCAAACTGCAGGAAGAGAAAAAACACAATCTGGAATATATCCATGGTGCTAAAAACACTTTACCCCCTTCCTATCTGAATAATACAGACCACCCAAACAGATTTTTATCAAACTTTACAAAATATACCACCTATGGACTGAAGGAAGCAACAGAAAATGCATCTCAAAGGGTAGTATTTGTATGGAAAGTGATGAACTACCAAAAATAAGTGCTTATAATTGAAGCTCCTTCTTGATTGTTGCAGCACCAGGACAGTGCTCTCCCTGCGGAAGAGTAAACACTGCCGTGAGTGGCACTGAGGCACCATCTGAAATCCATTGCAGGCTGATAACCATTCACATCAGCTGCTGAAATACCTTGTAGGGGCTAGATTAGCGGGAGGAAGAGTCTTACAAGCCTTAGGAGGTGAGATTGCCTGGAGATAGAGACAAAAATACAATAGCAGCGGTGTTCAGAGGGAAACAGTGGTCATATAAATTGCCCATTCAGCCTTGCCTTTCTAACCCCAGGACAACTCCTGAGATGGACCAGTGACAAGGACAGCATCTGCAACCATTTTGGTACCACACTGACTCACACTAGCTCCGAGGTACTTTCACAAGCAGGCAGGCTGTGGTGGGAAGCTTTAATCTATGGAGAAGTAGCCAATATATTTGTTTTCTTGTGGATGCTTGGCTGTAACAGGCAACTGTGCATGAAGTCTGTGCAGCTGCTTGTTTTTTATTTGGGTCCCTTCTCAGGGTTATAGATTTAGCTGTACCAATAACTGCCTCAACCTCAGACTAAATACCATTTATAAACAGGAAAGTATTTCAAGTATTGAGTGTGCCAGGCTCTGACATAAATGGTAATAGTTTGGAGGGACCGTGCCATAACCAATTGACTTAAGATACTGTTATCTGTGAGACAGTTAAAGATGCAAACTCAAAAGCACATTTCTAAAAGGTGAGAATACAAAATAAAAATGTTTTAGAAGCCCCTCTGGCTCTCTGAAAGCCATTGATGTGTTTCTAACACAGCGTGTCAAACCCATCCGCACAAGTAGAATCGTGGCTGCACTGAAGGGGCCGGCCTGCCTGCCCTTTTCCTCCACCTCCTGCACTGGCCGGGAGGGACCCGCACATGCAGCCCTGTGGGCTTAAGGCTGCAGCTCTGGGCCTGAGCAGTTAAGGCCTGAAGACCAAAATGACCACGAAACTTCTGGATTGAGGGGTCCCAGCCAGGGTCGCCTCACAGTATCACTCGCAGGACATGTGGCTGGACATTGTTCCCCACTGCAGCATCTCTCAGCTGTCCTAAGGTCCTGTATTTTTAAAAACAAGCTTCTGCTCCAGACCCATGTGCCAACTTTGCAAAGTTGCTCTGACTGGGCTCTTCACAGCTGGGTATCACTCCTCTGCACTCCACACCATAGTAGTGTGCTTTCGAAGTGTGGGGGTCCTGCAGCAGCTCTGCTGGCCCTGGAAACTGGGCCAGCATTCTGTTTGTTTTCAAAGAGCATTCTGTTTGTTTCCCCCAGTTGCGCAATTTGCACAGGCTTTGCCCTGATTTACTGCACCTCCTGATGACCTCGCGAGAGCAGTAGACACCCACATGGCCATTTGGTTCAGTTATTGCAATTCCCTCTCCACAGGGCTTCTCCATCACACCTTGCAGGTTGCTCTGGGAGCAGCAGCACGCTGGCTTGCTGGCTGGAGCTGCATCAATCATATGATCAAGCATCATGCTGCTGCCGATAAAGCACTGGATTGACTGACTTGGCCTCACCAGTCCTTAAAGCCTTCACCAGTGTTTATTGTGGATGTCCTACAGTCCAGTTCTCCATCTGCACAGGAACTGCCTGCCAACTCTTCTTGTCAAACATCTCTCCTCACCTTAGCCTACTCTGTTCCTTCAGCAGTGCTACTCTAGAGCAAGAAGATCTGGGCCTGGAAGATGCTGCAGTGTTGGTATTATTGTTGTTTCTTACCTGGCTGCAATGTGGACTTCAGCAAACACCATTTTCTAACACAGGGAGATGCCACTGACAGGCAACATGCCATGGGGGGCTATTGCATGGACACAAAAGAGAGAAATGTGGGGTGCGTATCTGGGATGCTGCACGTAATGGCACAAAGCCAGCCGCAGGAGAAGTGCCTTCCGGAGAGCTCGGAGCTAAAGTGGTCACAAGATCAGGAAGGGCAAGCAGGAAACAGAGGAAGGATAAGTTAAGGAGGTGAGGATGAGAAGTTTAAACATGCTTCAAGAAGAAGCCAACAGAGAGAAAGCCATCGATGTCACATCATCATGACAGAAGCAGGTGCCATTGGGCACGGGCTGAAGGAGGCAGAGATAAAGGAGCATGGCTGGGGGCTGCAGAGCTGGAGCTGTCAAGACATGACTTTGACTAGCACCTGGGTTAGAGCTAGGCTTGTCCATGCAGCGGACACAGGCACAACAGACTGATAAGTCTCAGACATTGGCTGGTTGTGCAGAGTCAGGCAGCCAGTGAAGGTGCCCACACTGGCTTCAAGCTTGGGTCACAGGGACAGGAGCATCACAGGAAGAATGTCACCCTGCTGATACAGTAGGTTTTTAGCATTCTCCTTGCCATCCCATTTTTCCCTCCTGCTCTGCACCAACTTCCTTTAATTTGCTCATTAAAGGGATCTGGGTTATTACAACAAATTGTGGCATTTTCTTTTTAAACCTGTGAAAAAGCTAGAGACCTGAAATTGCCCTGAACACTAATGGGTATAATCCTGGCTCAAGCGAGTTATTGGCAAGCTTCTCCCTGACTCCTGCAGAGCCAAGATTTCACCTCAGACGGAGGCTATCTTTCAATTAAAGGTATTACTCTTAATATTCATTAAAATTCTGTTTAATCCAGACTCTACAAGGGGCAAATTCTGAAATTCATTAAGAGTTGTATAAAAGAACAGCACGTAGGAACACAGTCAGGAAAAGTGTCTCACTGCAGGGGCTGAGGAATGCCACTAATTTAAGGCCAGATCCAAGGAGTGGGAGAACCTGGTGCTGGAGTCCACTGGGAACACATGCTCCCGGAGTGTGAGGGGCTGCGGAGCTAGTGGAGCCCCCTCCAGCTCCCCACAAGCCCGGAGACTGGATGCAGCTCGCAGGCTGCCAGTGGACCACACTGCCCGTGCGAAAGGAGGATGAGGGCAGCAGGCAAATGTGGGAGCCATCTTGGGCAGCTGCTGCCCACTCTCCTCCAGCACGCTGCCTGGCTTCAGACAGCCTGCTAAGCAGCCACGTGCAACTCCTTCCCCTTTGTGGCACTTTGGCCTCTGCTTGAATGGCAGGAGGGCACCCAAGATACCTTAAGTCACACAGAGGCCACCGTATGCCTGAAGAACACCAGCCTTGATTCTGCGCTTCACCCAATGAGACCCTCCATCCCCACCACAGCCTGTGCTTCAGTGCATACTCATTCATGCAAAGCGCCACGGGCTGCTCGTGATGTGCTGCTGGCATCTGATGGCGCTTTGGACTTCAAAAGCCACGCTGACCGAGCCATTGAGAGAACACCCCGAGAAGCTGCTGAAGGGTTTGCAGTTACCTGCCAGGAGACGCAGCTGGCAGGGAGAGCCAGCACTCGCAGCCCTGATGTTAGCGGCTGGGATAAAAAACCTGTGGGTTGCTGAAAGGAGAAAATGGCTTAGAGGCTGGAAGAGAGAGAAATGAAATGCAAGAAGCTGGCCAGGTGAACTCTGCGAGGAGTACGCCCCGCTGCAGCAGGAGAGCCGGGCACATCTGCAGGCCGAGGGCTGGGATCAAATCACAGGATTAGAGACACTTGGCTGAAAAGCTAATGAATCACCACAACTGGGGAGCTGAACCCCAGACACCATAGAATTTTCTGACCCTCAAATGTGAACCGAAGTGCCTTGGATCTGTCTTCTAGGTCACTTTAATTTCAGTGCAGGCATCTTAGATTCTCTGCCTGTACTTGTGAATGCTGTGATTCTGTATGCATTTTCATGAGGCTTATACAAATAAAAAAAAATTTCTTCATCAAATAAGTATCAGTGCATTTTTCACAGGTTGCAGCTTTAGGTGGTTGCTCCACCTCTGTGAGAAGCCCTGCTCTGCCACATGTTAGACTAATGATTTTTCTTTGTTCCCTCTGCATCTGTTAATTAATTTATTTTTGTTTCTTAAAGCTGTCCCATTAGGCTGGATGACTCCTAAATCCCTGTCCTCTCTCTCTGCATTCTGTAACTCAGATTTAACCCTACAAGCACCGCTGCCACCTGAAGCCAGAAGGCAGGCTGCCAACGGCCCCCGCTCCCTCTCCTCCCAAACATCAGCTACCTTTCCCAGCCATGAAACATTGCTGGATGAAGTACGTTATGCTCCCTCGATCAATAATCCATCAGTACTCCTGAGCACCAGGAAAGCAGCCAGCTTCTGCCTCTTCCAGCTAACTCCTGGAGAACTGTTCTACTGTCTCCCCTGTTGCCCTGCCAGATCCTCTTTCTCTCCATCCCTCCCTTGTCCCTCTCTTGTTTCCAAAGTCTGGCACTGTTCTTCCTTGTGCTTAAAAATATTTCTCTTACTTCTTGTTCTCTGCCTCTTCTCACTTTCTTCTTACAGCTTCTCCCCTCTGCTTCCTCCTTACTTCTATCTCTCGGTAAATTGTATACTGTCATTTACAACTCTAATGATGATGAAAGACTCAAGATGTGGAAATAGCAGGCAGCAGTTCCCTCCCTGCCCCTTCCCTCCTTCTCTCACACTCCAGGCATATTTCATTTCCCCAGCTCTCCTGCAGCCAGAGCAGCAGAGCTGCTCAGGGAGCATCCACACCGTGCCAGCAGATGCAAAAGTGATGAAGGATGGCAGAAGGGCCAGCTCCCCCGGCTAAGCTCCTTTGGGGAGCTGTGATGTTACAGCTGGAGCAAGGTGAGGGCTGGCTCTCAGAGTGCTTTCCATCCAGGCATCACCAAGTGCTCTGCAGTGATAGGCAAATCGCTTTATCTCTGTGACACAGATGGAGAAGCTGAAACAAATCATTGGGCTCTGTAATGAGCGAGCGGGACACAAGCAGACTGCCCCCCCTTTATGCTTTGAACAAAAATATCACTGAAGGGGACCGGCCTCAGGGACCAACCATAGTTGAGCTTGACTCTCCCAGTGAGAGCAGTAACAAACCTTTTCACTGCAGATCTGCAGTCCGTGATGTAAAATCCAGCCTGAAGTTTGACATTCCTCTGCCTCCAGCCTGCTGCTAAGGTGGCAGGGACTGGCTCGCAGGGAATGCACGCAGAGGCTGGACCTGGCCACAGCAGGCAGCACGCCGGGGGAGGCTGAGGGGAGCAGCCCTTTAGCAAGGAAACCCACAGAGCAGACGAACACAGTGATGGACATGACCGTGACATGGCAAAGGCCATGAGAGACAGGCATAGCCCACATAGCCCCACACAGAAACCCCTACCTTCCTCTTACCCAGACCCCAGGGAGCAGGTACGTTTATTGGAACTTGATCCAAGCAGCCCCTGCACAAACCCAGCCCAGCATCTCACTTCATCCATGGCTACAGGTCAGGCCACACAGAGCCACCAGCTCTGTTCCTGCTCATTCAAATGTCCTTGCTTTAAAGGAGTGGTTTTTACTTGTCTCTCCTCTTCAAAAGGTTTTTACCTATCTCTCCTCTTGAAATACCTGCGGCTGTTCCTACATCACATGTGACATTCTTGATGATCTCAGTAAATCAAAACAGGTAGCCAACTGTTGGCTGAACATCAACCGTGCTGGAGATGCTTTTCCAGTGGTATAAGCTGTTTCAATAAGATAACGAGAAATTAGTCAAGCATTCACAAACAGATGTTCTTCCTTCTGAACAACACAGGGCTTGCTTCATTGTTTGAACCAATCTTTCTGCTAAGCTGCTGCTAGCTGCTAAGGTGCTGATTTGATGTGACGCATACCATTCATCTTCATAACAGTTTCCAAGTTGGGTGCTACAAACTGAGGTCTGCCGTCACCCATGGGCTGTTTTGGCTGAGTCAGACGGAACTCGCAGCGAGTGCCTTCAGTGGATGGAAAGGAAATTTCTTGAGTTGGTCCAGGAGGCCACCACACACACCTTGTTTCAATGCCTCCCCACCACTTCTCCTGCAGTGACACTGGGCATCAGGCCACTGTGTGCGAGACCCACAAAGCAAGTGGTCACTGTTGTGTTGGCTCTGAGGAGCACGTAGGCCAGTCCTCTCTTTTATTTCCTCTCTAGAAAGCATGTGCAGCTCTCTGCAAGGATGCAGTGTGACATGCATACAGAGGGTCATCTTCCTGGCAGGTCATCTTCATGGCAGAGGTCCAAGGGTGTGGAGATCCTACCAAGGACAGACAACTAGAACCAACATTTCCTGCCATCTCCAGGAATGAAGTGAGCAATTCAGTGTCTTCTCAAGAGGGCCAATTCAAAAAAGCAGGTCAGTGCTGGCTGTACCATGCAGTATAGTTTCTGTCAGCCTTGTCCTGATCTTTGCAGGGAGCAATGAAATAGTGGAAAACTTCCAAGACTTCTTTTTTTTTTAAATTTTGGGAATCCCTGTAAAAAAAGAGTGTATTTGAAAACAACTTGGATTTCTGTAATGAGAGCAAACAGTGGAGTTTGGAGGCTTAGTGGCTTCATTCATGTGTATCAAAATTCTCTATAAAAAGTTTATAAATTGATACTTACGCTTGTGAATTCGAAAGCTACAGCTCTTTACATGGGGTCTGGTTGCACCCAGGCTCTCAGGACCCTTATGTTATATCTGGCAGGCTCTAGTGGTTTATTAACACACTTACTCTTGTCCAACCTCTTGCTCAAAGCTTTATACATCAAGGACAAGACTACCACAGCACAGACCCATGCTGCTGGCTCCCCGAGCTCTTGTTCCGAGGCTTAGCATAGCTCTGTGCTGCTGAAATCCTCGCCGCTTCCAGAGAAGCAGAGTGTGCCAATATATAAAAAAGAGGTTATTCTCCTGGATTTACAGTCTCTCCAAAATCTCTACAGCTCTTACACTTTTTTTTTTGGTACAAGCATGCAGAGTGTGTGAAGCTATAACCCAATCCATTCTTCTCCTTCAAGGTTGCACACCCAAAGCTCCAGTTATTCAGCCCCAGTTCTCTTCCTGGGATGCTGTATTTATTCCTGGTTGTCTTCTGACTATCAAAACAAATTTGGATGTGAACTCAGTGATGGACATCATGGGGCACAGGAAATAATTATAAGGAGCAGAAATAGCCTACACACACAGTGGGAACAGCCCTCTCATTCAGAGTGCTTTTAGATCACAGCCCATAAGATTCAAAGCCCATATAGACCATCAGAGACTATGTGGTCTCTAAATTTCCTCTGAAACATGCCTTGGCAAGTAGAAAAAGACATGTCTGTCACATAAAACAATTTATTTAACCCTTGCCAGCCTGGTGTGGACCAGTGTGGTAGAAAGAGGAGTGTCTGAAGCTGGGGCCGGGTTAAAGCAGGGCACACTAGCCCAGAAATTTGTACATCTGGGTTCTGCAGTCACAACAGAAGACTTGATTAGGATTGATGGTGGAGCTCCAGGACTGGTTGGTCTGATTGTGTCTTGGCCCTGAAAACACACCCTCAGCCATTTTCAGAAAATTACGCTCTGTGTCCACGGGCATCTTCTCACTCACTGATTTCCCTTGTACACTGGTGAAACAGCCTTAATAGGCAGAGGGGTTCATCAGGTAGGACACAACATACTCTGAAAGCCATTTCTGATCAAAACCATTGCCTTTCCAAAAGCAAAATTACCCTAAATCCTTGGGAAGCCCCTTATGCTGTGAAAATGTATATGACCAGGTTGCTCTTTACTGCACTGATCCCCCCTGGCTCTGTGGTGCAGGAGGCAGGGGGGCACTTTCTTCACCTGCTCTCCTGATTCTGCCTCTACCCCTGGTGCAGGAGCCATCCTTTCCTGAGACTGCTTCCTTGGGGTGTGCAGAAGCATTACCTGGATCTGCTTTCCGATGCATGGTTTGCAACAAACCCAGTGCTTCTTGACCAGCCATCATGGTAACGAAAGCAGCAGTCCCTCCTCTGCACTCCTGTTAGAAGATGTTGATGTTCCTTGTTTCCTCTCTGCTTGTTGCCATCAGGGATTTGCCGCAGTCCAACAACTCTCCAATGCCACAATTTGTCTGTGAAGCCCATCACAGCCGCAGCGTTAGGGCCTCCACAAGCCACTGGCTTTCTGCTGCATGCACCCCCAACTTCACCAACAAATCTGCAGCGGCTGTGACCCAGTTTCGTCTCTCTCCGCCACTCAACCTTAGACAAGAGCGTGGGATTTTTTATGCTGGGACTTGTGCTCCTAAAGCGTGAAGACATTGCTGTTATCAGCAGCTGACAGGCCATCAGGAAAACGTTGCTGTCAAAGTGACAAGCCAGCGGTCAGCTTGTCCCCAAACCCCTGTTTGCCTGTATGCAGCAGGAGGAGGGCAGCTCTTGCTCACGCAAATGGGCTCTCTGGGGCCTGAGGGGGGATCATCACCCACCGCCCGCCCAGGACAGGACATGGTCCCAGCCCCGCAGCATGGCTGCTGGAGGAGCAGCTGCTGGGACAGCTGCTGTGCACTGCCACAGG
>NW_010119031.1:17199-22452 GCF_000699245.1 Pterocles gutturalis
GGAGCCCCAGCTGCCTGGATGAAGACTTTTTTGGTTGGTGAGGGGTAAAGATAGCCAGTGTGGTGTGGCTGCCCAATACATCTGCACCCTGTTTTTTAGAAGAATATGTATTAGGCCTGAATAACCTGTAAGCACAGGAGAGGACTGGGCATGGAGCATCAGGCCATGGGCTCTCTAACCTGGGTGTTACCTGGCGGCGGCCACTAGCCAGAGGTCACATCCTTTTTTTCATTTGATTAAAGCAAATGCTTTATCTTTAAACATCCTTTTTTAAAATTTAGGACCACAATTCTCAGCATGCTGTTTTCTCTGGCAAAGCAGATGCTCTTACACTGTGGCCTTGATTCCTTGGGATGAGGATGCTCCTGCCAGCAGCAGCCGAGGGGCCATCACAGCCCGGCGTGGCCAGGCTGGCAAACAGGAGGTCACCCACAGCTATTTTGCCAAGCAACACACATGCATTATTTTGAGCGAAGCCCGGAGCAATGCCTCCCTTGTGTGCTCTTGAGCCAGGCTGGTCTGAAATGCAATTGTTTGAAATGTCAACGTCAGGAGGACCTTTACCAGCAAGCGCTGTGTGCAAAAAAGAGACGTTTTGGCAACACGTGTGTTCCAGCTCTTTTTAGGGGCCGGTCTCTCAGGGGAATAGGCTTTTTCCCTCACTTTGTGTCTGTTATCTGTGGGCCAAGCCAGTTCATACACATTCAGTTGCTTTTGATAATGTCTACAGGGTTTCTGTCTGAAATGAAACCAGTACATGGGATGTTTCCCTTAGCATTTCAGGTGCTCTTCCACCAGAGGACCGGCCTAAGGTTTCAAGGTGTAGGATCGTTCCCTTTCATTCACAGGTATTTTTGCCCTAATAATATGTCACAAAGTAAATTAAAAAAAAAAAAAAAAAGGAAAAATGCTCAAGTCCATCTTGTGACTCAGATATTAAAGACAGGTTTTAGCACCTCATTCCTCCCTCACAGAAAATCCTTCCTCCCTGTGAGGTGCTTTGGTGAAGTGCCCAGAGGTATTAAAGGGCAAGGGATGCTGCATGACTCAGTGTCCAGATGATCCCCCCAGGCTGGAATTTGGTCACAGAAGATCAGGAGCCAGCTATTCCCCAAAATTAAATTTTCTCCAGCCCATTGTTTCCATCTAGGCGGTGTCAGCAGTGTTAGGCAGGACACGGCATAAGCTGGGCTCAGTCGTAGGTGGGCAGGTCATGAGCAGAAACCCGCCTCTTTGATGGGGAAGGAAACCCAATTCATCCCATTCAGGCTCAAAGGCTACCATCAGAGGAAGGCTGAGAGGTCAGCAAAGAACTGCTCTACATAGCTACATTTTTATTGTATTAATTTCCCCGCTGCTCAGTCAGAGGATTCAAGAGCAAATCCATTTTGCAGCTAACATTTAAACAGAGAAAGCCTTCTAGAAAATGGTGGGAACCACCTCAGAGAAAGTCTGCATCGCCCAGCATTGCTTTCCCCAGGAACAAGGCTGCCTTTCCAGGGTGGTCTTCTGGTGCTCACATGCCTGATCCCTGAGTCCGGCAGGTATTTAGCTGAGGTTTCCCTGCTGGGGCCAACTCAGGGTAAGTGCTGAGTATCCCACCGGAGCTGCTGGTCCAGGGCAGAGTTCCTACCCTCCTGCCTCCTGTCAGAGAGCAAAGATCCTGGGTTTCCCCTCAAAACCTTTCACACAACCTTACTCAGAAAGGAAAGACTCCATATTTCGCTCAAAGTCTGGAATTCAGAAGATTAGAGAAAAAAAACTGTCAACCACTATTTTTATCAATTAGACAGAGATAAACTTTTTCTGCCCTAAATTAACAGGCTTTTCTTTCTTCCCCTGCTAACACAGAAGCTTGCAAATCCCTCCCTGAAAATGGTTTCCCAAGTAGCTGGGGACTCTGTGCATGTTAACTGCTGAAGTGCATGGAATTATTTTGCACTTTTTATTGACATAATTAAAAGGACGGGGCAGAAAAATAGCTGTCATCTCAGGAAGATGAGGCTTGGCTTCTACGTTCCCAGTGTTCTGGCTGTTCTCAGGCAAACTGCCTGGACCCTGTGAAGGGGGCACAGAGCCCAGTGACTGGGGGGGCGGGGCAGCAGAGTCACCAGGGGCTGTCTCCCTTGCTTCTGCCACTGGTGTGGTGATCTGTGAAGGTGCTTGCTGTAGGAGCTGCTGTTGCAGGGAATGTCCACTGCAGCCTCCACCATCGCGTGCTTGGAAACACAGAATTTAGCAGTGAAAGCCATAGCTGGTGCCTGCTCCCCCACCACAACAGAGAGGCTTCAGTTCCCATTTGAACCATTTGGGTCCAGTGAGGTGCTGGGAAGGATCCAGGAGATGGCAGGGAGGATGGGCAATGCAGGAGGATTTGGGGGAACAGCGGGGTGCCAGGGGACGAGCAACAAGGTGCAAGGGGAAAGGATGCAAAACTGCCAGGGAGCTTGCTCAGCCCGCAGAGCAGCACCAAAGAAAGAAGGCCTTACCCCCTCCCCGACCGTGTCTTGGGGGGCAGGGATGGCTACAGGGGTAATGCAGAGGGGGCTGCAGCCACTGCAGCATCCAGTAAATCGATGCCAGGGCTTGTCCCCAGCGTGACTGCAAGCAGGACAATGCAGGGAGGACTCTTCTGGGATGACTCTATTTGTTTCATTTTTGTCTCTACTGCCTTCCTCTCACTTCTTCAAGAGCTTTTCCTCTGGCTCATCTCCCTTTTCTCCTTTCTGCAGGACTCCTGTGTCCCTTCTCTTGTCTTCTGGTCCCATCTTTCTTCCTCTTCCTCTGCCACTTCCCTTGCCTGTATGCCCCCGTCCCTGTCTGGATCTCCCAGGTGCCACACATCAGTGCCACATGTGGCCAGGTCAGCTTTTCTGATCCTCCCTCACACTTCACCACACCATCGCTGACTTCCAAGTGGCAAGGAAGAGGTGAGGTGAGTCATTGTCTTGCTGGGAATGGAGAAATGCTGGAGCTAGGTGATCCAGGCATTGGATGCTGTTGGATGGGGCTCAGTTCTGACCCAGGATGGGAAAACCACTTCTTTGCCATTGGCTTTTGCTGTTCCTGTTGGGTTAGCTCCCGTGGTCTCGGCTGAGTGCTCACTAGAGGAGGGGACTCTGGGGATGAGCCCCTCCCTTGGAGGTGGATGGGTCTCCCCTGAACCTCTTCAAGACAGACCGATGTTTGATGGAGAACCTGCTATCTCCACTTCGTGAGAGCGCCCACAGCCTGCAGTGCCCTCACTCCAGGACAAAGAGGGGACATCTCTATGGCCACGTGTAGGGGATATCTGGACATGTGCTTGCTGGGCAGCAAGCTGCAAAGGTCCTGCCTGCCAGCCTGACCCCCACAGCACCTCACCCCAGGCCCCTTTCTGGGTCATACTGTCTGGGAGAACATGTGTGGCTTTTGGGTGGTCCTGTGCAGGTGCCTGTTGGGACACCCACCCACCGCCAGCACACTGCTGACTGCGCGAGTTCCTGTGACTGGCCCTGCCAGCCCCCTCACTCACACTTATTGGAAAAAATAATTGGATGGATTGAAGTGCAGCACCGTTTTACTTAACAGATAAGAAATTTCATATCTGCCCTGATTAGGGGCCAAGAGATATGAGCTCGCTTCAGAGCCAGCACCAGAGGCAATTTAATTTCACTTCTGCTGATGGGGGAAGAAGTTTGAGGGGCTGAGCACTGCTGCGGTTTGCTGCACTTATGTCCTACCTCCTGCCACAGGGGGGACCTGCCTGCTCTCGGCAGGCATGAGGATGCTCTGAGGAGCTCAGCAAAGGAGGAATTGTGCCCCCAAAGAGCCCCATGCAGTGTCCAAGCACAGCTGGCTGGCATTTGACAGTGAGCCCAGCGTGGGAGCTCGGGGCAGGTGTGAGATGCTCATCCTCCTACTCAGCAGCTGGAGGGCAGGGGGGTCCTGAGCCTTTGCTGCCTGTGCCAGTAGTGCTTGGCACCCCACCACCTCTGTTCCTTCATCAAGAGTGTAAAACACCCAGACTGGTGGAAGAAATGAGAGTCAAGCTGAAGCCATCATGGCACATGGGTCTGTTTAAGCCGGCAACAGCTTGGCTGTCACCCTGTGTCAGGCATAACACTGCTGTGATGTCTTTGATGCCTCATGTCAGCACAACAAAAGGTCTTCACCAGAGGTATTTCCTAAATCCCCCAGGACTGAGGTCCCCACCAATCCCCCTACTTTCTGTCTGTCTTGCTGCCATGGGGCCATGCCAAACGGGCTGTGTCACAGCACAGCCAGCTCTCGCAGAAGGGCCAGGACATGAACCCATGTCACAGTAGGGACACAAGCGCTTGAGCATCACTGTACCCAGGAGTCGTCAGAGGTACCCAGTAAGTCACTGTACTCACCATGGGAGGTTTGCAGTAGGCTGGCTGCCCCTTGTTTCCCAAATAGGCCATCTGGAGAGGAAAGTGGAGATACCTGCAGTCCTGGCAGCTGATGGGGCAAAGCTCAGACAGGGAAAAAATTGGTCAGCTTTCCAACTCTGCAACCAAAGCTGGAGCAGGTGAGCATGCAGGTATGAAGAGGAGGCATGAAGAGGAGGGTCTTTGCCTGTGCTTAGGCTGAAACCGGTAAAATTATTAATTGCCACTAGCACGACGGGTCAGAGTGGGATGCTACGCTGTGCCAGGGAGAAATGGCATCTGAGGTCAGGGTGGCAAAGTCAAGAGGAGATATAAATAATGACGGGTGTGAAGTGACTGTTGAACAGGGGACCCTTTACACAGGGTCCTCAGTGTGTAAAAAGCCGGGGAGCAGGGAGGGGAGACCTATGGGGCACTGAGGACAGGGCCACTTTTGGCACAAACACTTGGCACGCAGACAGTGCTGTGAGCCCTCACTTCACTCCAAAAAACAGAAGAGGTTGAAAATCTCCTGCAGAGTGGGAGGCTTTTTGGGGGTAGAGCTGAGATTAAAGACAGGATGGAGGGTGTTGCAGTGATAAACATCCTCCTGCCATCAGCCAGGACCAGGCACTGGTGTTCATGGGAGGAAGCCAGGGAGATTTCACTTCTCTTACAAAACTGATGCTGAATTTTTAAATCAATAGCTTCACCTTCTAAAATGTTCCAGAAGAGCCTGTAACGATTTTTAATCTATTCTAAATGTCAGAACAAACAGCATTTTCTTCCAAAAGGCTTTGCAGGCAGTGGTGCTGGGAGCCAGGCGGGTGGTAAGTGCAGCTGCTCTGTCTCTCCATCCCTCTGCTCCGGGTTACACAGC